>NW_003209454.1:68198-103233 GCF_000006405.1 Perkinsus marinus ATCC 50983 | reverse complement strand
CATACTTCTGAACTTTTCGAGTTTCGAGGCTCGATCTCGAATCGATTCGGTCCCAGAGGTTATACAATCGATTGGTCCAATATCGATACCGGTAACCGAGAATCGATCTCGAATCGATTCTTTCGATTTAGGGGCGCCGGTTCGATCCAAGGCTCCGGCATTTTTATGTATTTTCTATTTCGAAAAGTTGCGCACAATGGAACCACTGAAACCCGGCACCTGCTCATCCGCGCCCCTAGATTCGTCGCCCCTAAGGTACTCAATCCGCCCCTAAATTGCCCAATCCGCCCCTAAATGACTCGTACCGGCCCCTAACTTTTCAAGCTACCCGAGCGTCCCTGAAGCTTCACTGCAAGCATGTCACGTGGCTTTGTTGACTGCCATGACATCTTGAGGAAAACTCATGTGCATCACGCTTGACCCTGGCCGTCTGAAAGATACATGTTCGAACTTGACCAGCCACTGGCTTGAACGTTTCGAAACCTTGGCCGACGCAATGATCAATCTAGTTTCGCATCGTTGTGTTGAGCCGTGCTATCTACTGATCTTGGCCGGCGGCCAATGGCCGCCCTGAACACGTACTGAGCGTACTGAACTCCACCACGTAACTACATTTATTAGCTAAGCACACTGGTATGGGTCACTGAGACAGAAACTGTGCCATGTATGTCAGTCTCAGAGAAGCTGTAACGATAGCGGATGACTCATCCAACTTTAGAACGCATGTGGCATATTTAGGGGCGGATTGAGTAATTTAGGGGCGGGGCGAAGAATCCGGATTTTTGAACCTATGCTATATGCGATAACTATTAGAGTTATTAGGCTACTTAGTAGCCGCTACTAGGGATATTGAATTTGCGGTGTGGATTATGCTCAGAAATAGTATTTGGATAATCTTCTTCTGAATTACCGAAGAACAATCTCGAGGGTTCGTCGAGGCTCGAGGCAAACGCGCAATCTGACCGAACCCGGGGAATACCATCCTTCCGACCCGGGGAATCGGCATCTGCAGAATATCTGGCTGTCGCCGCAATTGGCAGCGTGCCACAGCAAAGCGATTCGCCTCGGGCGAACAGCAAGGTCGTGCGCGGATATTCAGTATCTCGCTGATGGAGTCTATCCGAGTCAGATAATCAGACAGCCTCCCAGTGCCTGTGGCTATCAACTGAGCGGTCTAGCCTCGACCCTTACTTTTTCTTCTCGTGGAAGTGCTTTGCTAAAGGCATCCTGAATTGTTGCAATAATATGACAGGTGCTGTAGACCCTATAAGTAACCCTCAATGCTGACGTAGAAGAGCATTTCAATGAATTTCGAGTTTCGAGGTGGATCGATTCCTCGAATCGAATCGATTCGTCTGCCCGCCGCAGCATCCTCGATTGATTAGCACCGAACAATCGATCGATTTTCGATATCTCGATCCAATCGAGCCTCGGTCCGATGTATGGTCTCTCGGCGGAGAGACTCTCTCCTCAAGTACGAGGCCGATTCCGTTGGCTATTCTGTGACCGATGCTCAGCTTTTGCGTGTATACCGTCGCTCGCTTTATCCTCGTCTACGCACCTTAGCCTCCACCATCTATGCTGGTTGTGACACCGTCGACGACCTGGCCAACAGACTCCACCGTCATCTGCGTCAGAACCCCGACTTCAACAAGAACTCTAAGTCCCACGGTACAGCTTCTAGGCCCTCTGGTGCTCTCTCTACTGACTCTAATCCGGTAAAATCTGCCGACAATGCTGGTCCCTCTCGTGCCCCCACGCGTGGCCCGCCGTTGAGTCAACCCCTGCGAGACTTTTGCCTTACCAACAACGTATGCATGTACTATGTCGCAAATGGGATTTGCCGCCGTCCCGACTGCCCATACAAACACGAGAAGCCACCTCAGTCTGACACTTCAACCACTTCATCATCTCAGGTTGTCAAGTCTTGCACTACTTTGTCTTCGAGCCCTATTCCTGCCCACTGCACCTTGCGCTGTCCAGCTTTCGGTGCTCTCCGTCTTGAAGTCGATACTGGTTGTACCCGCTCAGTCATCACTCATACTGCCGCTCTTCACTTACAACGCCACTTGCCATCATCGACTCTCACTCTAGTCGATCCAGTTGCTTTTGATACCGCTAGTCACGAAGGCGGCCTCATCAGTCATTGTCTATTGCATACGACCCTCACCGTCTACGACAGTTCTGGCAACCCCCACCACGTTGCTTGGTCGCCCTATGTTACTCATAGTCTGCTGGCTGGTTCCTCCGATGGACTCCTTGGTCGTGATGTTATTGGCTTCGGTCCAGATTGTACTTTGGTAGTACCTACCTCTACTGGTCCCGTCCCTGCGTCGATCCTTCTGTGTACTCTTGGTGACACTGTGACCCCGGTATCTACATCTCCAACTTCATTACAAGCTGTCCCACAAGCTTACAAACCTCCACCTCTTGACTTTGTCGACCCCGAGGCCCTACGCGACATGCTCTCTGTGGACCCTACCTTTCATCCACTACCGGTCGACTGGTCTCTAGAGACCGTGGTCTTCCAGACCCGTTGGCTGCGTCTTTCTCTGGTTCGCACTACCGCTGGTACATCCTTCTTCTACGTCGACATCTCCCAACAAGCCCACTCCTTCGCTCAGACTCTCCAACCCCCCGCTTGTCGCAAAGTTCACTATAAATGGGTCAAGTGTCCTGCTGATGGACGCGCTGACTGCGAGGCTAAGCTTCAGGCTTTTGTTGATACTGGTCAGTTACGCCCTATTCCCGACTCGG
Source organism: Perkinsus marinus ATCC 50983 (assembly GCF_000006405.1). Classification (NCBI taxonomy): domain Eukaryota; phylum Perkinsozoa; order Perkinsida; family Perkinsidae; genus Perkinsus; species Perkinsus marinus. The sequence continues at coordinate 100,476 of NW_003209454.1, read as the reverse complement.
AGGCTTCCAAGTACACTACCAACTTCTATGGTGTCCACGGTCGTAAACGCTGGCGACCTGTCTTGCCGCTTATTGCTACTAATGCCTACCTCCGTGCCCTCATGAAGGCAGATCCTATCCCCAACCAGCAGCACAAGCTCCGTACCTGTCTCTCTCGTTTACGGTTGGCTACCACCGTGACCATCCACGATGTCTCCGACGCCTTTATGAGATTTAGGGTGTCTCCCGCTCTGGGGAGTTTCTTCCAGGTGTACTGGAGGAAGCGCTGGTTTCAGTTTACCCGAATGATTTACGGAAGTAGCATTGCTCCGTCGTGCCTCGAAGGTGGCATGAGCCACGTCGAGCACGGCTTGGTCCCTACACCCGACACTTTCCCACCTCCTCCTGTTCTCACCGACGATGGCAACATCGACCTTGTTCTTGACCAGCTTCTTGACGTCGCGGAGCCTGAGCCCGATCAGTGCTCTTTCATGGACGACATTCTCGACTTCCGTGCCGATACCACCTCTGCCGACATTCTACCCAACAAGTACGACGAGTATGACTTACCTCTTAAGTCTCAGGCTCTTACTGAGGCTTCCGCTGGGAAAATTGGTCTAATCTATGCGCTTCCTGCAAGTCTAAGCTAGAATGCTTAATCTAAGCTAGTCCTACAATTCCATGCAAAAAGTGCTGTTCCATGCAGTAAGCTGCCTAGATTTGCGATGACACCGGTGCTGAGTTTAGGGCCGACCTCGCTTCGCTCGGTCGGCTACAGTTTTCGTGTACTCTTATTTCACGATCAGGATCGAATGTAGTGGAGTCCACTACTCTTAGTAGTTTAGATTCAATTGATAATTAAACAGTCGCAGCTAGTTGAATAACGTTCAGTAGGGTAATGTATAACAGTTTGATTGGATAGAAACAAAATGAAATAAATGGATGAAATCGATTCAAATAAATCTATTTGCAACACAAATCCTGCTACTTGGTGGCACCACCAAGTTGGTGCAGTAAGATGACACTCATAGCCACGGCACCCCTCCGTGTTACTAGGTTGTAGCGATACGATTCGTAAGCCGCAACGAGCAGCAAGGATTAAAATCGGTCCTCCGGACTAGATGAATTCGCCGAGTCTCACTTGGACTGTTCGTCATTTCTACGTATTGTCACAAGTAAGAGTTGCGCTGACCGAATCGATCGTCGTGGCTCGAGCTTTTTACAAGAGCGCGTTCACTCTTCCCGCTACTACTGTAGCCTTAAAATCACCTGACACCCAACAGGCATTGAGCATTGCTAAACTTTCTTGTTGCCTCATTTAGCTGTCTCAACCTCTATTCTACCGTTACGGTAGTACGATGTGTATGATGTGTACGGTAGTACCGTACACATCATACCATTTACCTCATGCCCTTTACCTAACTTCAGCATTCATTCATTGCTTTTCTTACTCATTCATTGTTTTCTTGGGGAGCTGTCGTTGAGCCTCTCGCGCCCACTGGAGTCGGCGATGGTATGTTTAAGGGCGATAGGCCACTAGGCCCGTGATGCCCGGCACCAGTTACACACACACCTGACATCAGTGATGATCTTAATGGGAGTGACACCACTTTTAGTTCCTTGTCTGGATCATTTCCTAATGAATGTCTTGCATTGCAGAAAAGTTGTCACACCATCGGCAGCGGAGGATGATGTAGTGTGGGGAGTGAGACTTGGATCAATCCTTCGTGGCTGGTCATTCAGTAAAGTGTCAGCCCCCTTTGTGAAAGGCCTTCATTGATGTGTCTTATCCCTTGTGGCTAACCATTCAGTAAAGTGTCAGCCCTTTGTGAAAGGCCTTCATTGATGTGTCTTATCCCTTGTGGCTAACCATTCAGTAAAGTGTCAGCCCCCTTTGTGAAAGGCCTTCATTGATGTGTCTTATCCCTTGTGGCTAACCATTCAGTAAAGTGTCAGCCCTTTGTGAAAGGCCTTCATTGATGTGTCTTATCCCTTGTGGTTGGCCATTCAGTAAAGTGTCAGCCCTTTGTGAAAGCCTTCATTGATGTGTCTTATCCCTTGTGGCTAACCATTCAGTAAAGTGTCAGCCCCCTTTGTGAAAGGCCTTCATTGATGTGTCTTATCCCTTGTGGCTAACCATTCAGTAAAGTGTCAGCCCTTTGTGAAAGGCCTTCATTGATGTGTCTTATCCCTTGTGGCTGGTCATTCAGTAAAGTGTCAGCCCTTTGTGAAAGGCCTTCATTGATGTGTCTTATCCCTTGTGGCTGGTCATTCAGTAAAGTGTCAGCCCTTTGTGAAAGGCCTTCATTGATGTGTCTTATCCCTTGTGGCTAACCATTCAGTAAAGTGTCAGCCCCCTTTGTGAAAGGCCTTCATTGATGTGTCTTATCCCTTGTGGCTAACCATTCAGTAAAGTGTCAGCCCTTTGTGAAAGGCCTTCATTGATGTGTCTTATCCCTTGTGGCTAACCATTCAGTAAAGTGTCAGCCCTTTGTGAAAGGCCTTCATTGATGTGTCTTATCCCTTGTGGTTGACCATTCAGTAAAGTGTCAGCCCTTTGTGAAAGGCCTTCATTGATGTGTCTTATCCCTTGTGGCTAACCATTCAGTAAAGTGTCAGCCCTTTGTGAAAGGCCTTCATTGATGTGTCTTATCCCTTGTGGTTGACCATTCATAGCTCTTTGTGGTCCATTGATGTGTTATGTCCTTCGCTTATTTCCTATAGGGCAGTTCATTGGAATTGGTGACACTTTGCAATCTTCATTATGGCTGAGCTCAGTTCATCAGCCAAACGGCGGCAGCGAGCGAGACGAACACGGAGTAGCCTCTGGGAAACCGCGGTGATTAATACTCCAGCTCAAGTAATACTATTTGATGATAGACTATCATTTTGATATAACAACATTTGTAGTTATGGGCACTTTAGGGATGTAATACCGCTCCAAATAATGATGTCGAGATGGAGATTAAGGCATTGAGAGAACAATTGGCCATAGCAAAGGTCAAACATCTGGATTCCTTAGCAGTTATTATTTTCGGCGAAGTATTGGGAGTTCAGGAACGCGAGGTTGAGAACACCGCTGCGAGAACTCATGCCGAGATGGAGGTCAAAGCTTTGAAGAAAGAGCTGGAATCAGCGAAGGTGAACAACTCGAACTTTTGACTGTCGTAAGTGGATAAGTGGTATCCTAGGGGAATGTTACGGAGATCATCACCTCGTTGGCCGATGCTGAGAAGGAGATTGAAGCCTTGAAGAAAAAAGTGGTAACAGCGGAGGTAATATGTATGGCGTTCTCGACTCTTTTGTTTGATAGTTAATAATTTAGGAACGTGATGCTGCCTCGAGAAGTGCTGCCGAAAAAGAGATAGGGATTTTGAAGGACCAATTTGCAAAAGTGAAGGTGATAACTGGTCCTTGCCTATACTGCTGGCATCACTCTGATCAATTTACGGTCATCCCAAGTCCTGAGCATGTTCCCGGTGAGATGGTGAGGCTCTTTTATCTGTCAGCGAGACGCAGAGAGCGGTGAACTCGCTTCCAAGGAACGAACACGATCACTTCAATGCCAGCTGGAGGAAACCAAAGTGATATCACATCGAGGCGTTCAGTATTTTTGATGATAACTCCCTGTGTTAGCGGAGAATGTCGGAGCTTGCTGATGAAAACGTTAGGCATATTTCGGACGTATCCAGAGCCGAAGAAGAGACTCGAAGAATTATGGAGGATTTGTAGAAAACTCGCGTGAGTACAACATCGGGCTACTGAATAGCTTCACAACTGGTTCACTTTCAGGCTGAGGCATATGAGAAGATTACTGCATTGCAAACTCAGATATCCCAGTATGATAATCAAAACGTAATACAAATCGCTGGACAAGTTCACTATGCGGGTAATTGGTTGGACAGACCTCTTTCAGGTCCATGATACGCGGGACTCGGGGTTTCCTGGCTCTACCATGTCGAACCGTGCGGTAGGGAGTGGAGGCTCGGAAAACGTTGGCTCTCAATTCCTTACAGGGCCAAGAACATCCACGTAAGGTGTCGATCATGTAGCTATCTTTAAGATAATATCTTACTAGACTTGCATCATAGACTGTATCACATAGAGTGACGGGTGTCACAGATGGCCAATTCCTGTGTTCGGTTCCGCTGCTTTATAATTTGTACAGTTTTGTCGAATCAACCACCGAATGTGACGAATTGGGGTCCTCTCCTACAACAAAGAAGATATTCTCGGTTTGAATTCCAAGATCGGAATTTCTGCTATATTTTCCTAAATTCTTCTGCATACATCATTTTCCGTACTGAGTATTGAGGAGTCTCGTTTGCCTCGAGGATGTGATTCTCGGTAGACCTCGCTCCGTTCTGTAGATAAAAAATCGTGATAGTAATGGTTCTATCGGCTTCTACTTGTCATATTTCAGACATTCAGACAGCGCAACAAGTGCGATAATGGACGATCTGGATGACAGTAGTGTAGGTCTAACGATCTGTGATCCACAGGGGCGTCCATCCAGTGCCTTAGGATATTGCGTTGGAGAAAACTAAGAAGTTGAACTCTGGAATGATGCACCGACGAAGCAATTTCTTCGAACTGGAGGGAGCATTCGAGGACTCGCGTATAAGCCAGGAAATCATCGACTACATCAGAGAAGACAAGATACCCTCAAGAGAGTTCGTGTTCCACGGCGGATACTGGGGTGACAACTTCGCCTGCGTGATCGGCGGCGCGAGTGAGAAGTGCTAAGGATAGGCAATCGTTGTAATTTATAGATTAGGTATGCTAGCATCATTGCTCTGGTTCATACGCTCCATGCCCTCGGGTTTCCCATTGTACATGGATGCGCAGAACAAGATAATCCGTGGGAGTCAGAAAGTCGCATGGGTTGGATCCTCGAGAATATGGTAGCAACTTTCTACCAACCGAACTTCTACAACTCTATCCCTCAGGTTCGATGTTTCTCGTCGCCAGTACCGGCATACATTCGTCCCCTTCTTTATGGCTATCATTAACGAAGAATGCTACGACGTGTACCATCATCTGTTAGCGCACCTCGACACGTTGGTGAGAGCTTTGACGTTGGGTGAGAAAACTATTGTGTCCAGGTGTTTTGGGCCGATATAACTCCGCTGTCTCACTCCCACAGAATGGTGAGTAGTACTATAGAAAGCACCCTGAACAGGCACATAATCAGTGAATATTCGTCATTTAGGGTGTCTTCTGTAATGCTGAAGGACCTGTCATTTGTTCAGGTGAAGAATTGACAATAGATGATACAGAAAACCTCTCGGACAACGAAACAAGTGGGAACATCAGTCTCTCACAATTTCTTCTGGGGTATTGGCCATGTTTGTTTCCTGACAGGTATCGCCTCGCTTTTATCTGGAACTGATGAATCAAGCGAGGATGACTTTGATACCCTAACTGATGACGAATCGTCTTCTGGAGAAGAGGAGTCATGCGACAGCAGTGATGGATATAGCTCAATATACAGCCAAGCCAGCCAATTCGGCAATGATTCTCCTATCGAAGGAACTGAAGAGGCCGGTAAGGACCCTCGTTGTTTCCTAACGTGTATACGATTTGCATCTCGACGCGATATTGTTAGCTTATCGAAGATATGGTAGATCCCCTAGCATGGTCAGATTCTCGTACATCGGGATGTGGTGTTGATTCCGGTGAAGCGAGCGACACGAGCGATAGCGAGTATCAATTGCTGTTATGATTCTATAAGCGTAGGTTACATGTTCCTGATGTACGACACTTGTAATGACTTCTTCACTAAATGTTTCATGCTAAACTACTTATCGCGTTGGTGACTAGTGTGACAGACACAGTGTTACACACTGTGACAGTGTGCAGTGTGAAATGGTGTGCTGGTGTGACAGCACAGCATAGTCACACTGTGACTAGCAACTATGGTCTTATCGTATATTCGCACTGCGATTTCACTTTTCTTGTCGATAATATCTAAACCATCTCGCCAAAACCAGGTTGCATGGCATAGCCAATTGGCATAGAATTGGAGCCATTGCTTGGATTTGTAGTACTAGCTCAGATTAGCATGGATTGCATAGATTACTTCCAGTTGCTTAGATTAGGCGTGTTATGCCTTCCGCTGCGCATCCTATCCCAGTGCTTGGTATCGAGGTCATCGACAACGGGGAGTCTCTGCGCTACCCTTCTAAACCTGTCGATTCCATCCTCAACAAGTCCCTCGATTCACCGCTCACATCCAGCGGCTCCCTCGGTCTCCTCGGCACCCTCTTGCAAGAACCAGATTTCTTCGACTTCCACATCATCCCGGCCAAGAATCTTCTTGTGGGCCTTATTAGCAAGGCACGCGCGGTCCTTGATCATACATGGAGCACTCCTATACCTACTGATGTTCAGACACTTATCCGCGCTTGGGTTGACTACTTACGCGAACACCCACCGCAAGCTATCCCACGACGTATTCACACTGATCATGCTCTCGACATCTACGTCGATGCCTCCAAAACCATGGTGGCTTACGAAGTCCGTCAGTTTGACCGCCCTATTCTGCGGGGTCAACTCACTCTCACCAAGTCCCAGCGAAACCTACACATCAATGCCCTTGAGCTTCTTGGTATTTACTACGCCCTCGCACGCATCCGTTTGCTCGAGTTCGATACTCGCATGCAGTTCAATGACGTCCGTGTGTACTGTGATTCTCTCACAGCTGTGGCTATCGCTCGCGATAGGCGAGTACCTGGTGGTCTACACGAAGCTCTTACTCGTAAGTATCTCGAACTCATCATTGGTGTTTCTGGTACCCGTCAAGTTACTTACACGCATATCAGCGGTCATGCCAACTATGCTGACTCTGGTACTCGATCTACCTTGGTTGATGATATCCTTTCTGTTCGTGAAAAGTACAACTCAGTTGACAACAAGCAGGCTACCCCCGATCTCACTGCTTTCCCAGTGCGTAAGCGCGCTGATGCTTTTGATGATGATAGTATCGGTCGCCGTGTCCGGCTTCGCCACTCTGCTGCTCGGCCAGTTCCTAGTGAGCCTCCTACTTACCAAGCTCATGGACAAACTTTACCCGCCTCACGTTCTACTGATGATCTTCCCCCATCGGTACAGCCATCACCGACATCATCACTTGCACCTACCACTTCGAAGACAACTGACGACCTCCCATGCACTCGTCTGATCGACTATGCCTTTAAGCGACTTCCCGATGAATTACTACGCCGTCTTGAAGACCTTCCTTTGCTTGATGGTTTCAAGCAAGTCGTTGACGCAGACCTTCAGCAAATTTTGGTTGATTTGTATCACTCTACTTATCATGAAGGCATTTATGCAACGTACGCTCGTATCAAGAAGTTGTACTCCTGGCCGAACATGCTAGACAAAATTTCAGCTACTACTAAGTCATGCCTCTCATGTGCGAAATTGTTAACACATGCTGGTGACCTTTCGTGGAAACAACGACCTTCACCCCAAGCCCTACCATCTACCCCGTTTACCCACTTAGCTCTTGATGTCCACGGTCCTTACTTCAACACGTACTATGTCCTCACCTGCACTTGCAAGCTTACTACTTATCTTATATGCCGCGCTTTACCTACTGCACCACTGGCGAGCGATGTCATCGACCTTCTCAACAACATCACTTGTGTCTACGGTATTGTACCTACCGCTATCCGTACTGACAATGGTACGATTTTTCACAAGGCTGCTTCACAACTTACTCATGTGTCCTGGGAATTCACTCCTACTTATGCATCTGCGTCGAACGGTCAGATCGAACGTAAACATCGTGATTTGGCTCGTTTCCTACGCCTCGGTTTTCTACAAGCAGCTCCTCCGGTCGTGACATGCCCGGATCCTCACTATTGGACTCATCTTGTTCAAGTAGCCACCATGCGTGTCAACTTACTTGTCATTCCGTCTGCCCACAGCCTCTGTGCACGTGATTTGGTATACAACTTCCCTGCTCACGATCTCGTCTCTCTGACTTGTTACCCTCCTGTCCCTGACAAAGAGACTATCTGGCGCCAACATCGTCAACAAGCACTCGATCGTTCGTTATCACAAATACCAGTTTCACGTCGACAAATCCCACTGCAACCTGGTATGCCGATTTTACTCAGAGAATATCAACCTCGCAAAGACCAACCTAGATGGAGTGATCCTATTGAGATTAAAGAACTTCTAGGTGATAACAGACTCCTTCTTACAGATGGCCGACATGTTCACAGCAAAAATGTTAAGCTTCTCCCACGTACCAACGATGAGTTTAATGATGATGATGACTTCTTTACTGATGATGAATGATTCTCTATTCATTACTTTAAATCACCCCTTGTATTGACTATAACACAAAACGTTGTTAATTATTCATTGTTTGTGTGATGAATTTTATCATGATTATGTGAAACACCCCTGTGGTCTACACTTCATTAGGGAGGGGAGGATGTTGACCAATACCTTGGTCACTTACTCTCTTGCATGATTCCTTAATGTCGCACGAACATGGAATGTCCATGGAATCACGTGTTGTGTAACCCCTAACCCCTATCTACCTCCTGTTGAGCATCAGTCATGGCACAAAACGGACCCGTTGAAGAGCAGCATAGACCGAGCGGAAGTCTAGGCCATGTATATGTCGCCCTATATGGGACGAAGGCGAGCCATTCACCCGCTGATGGGTGAAGTTTAACCGCATTGAACGCACGGGTGAGATCAAGGTTGATCACATGTGGCTGTGCGCGCCACGCCATCAGGATCGCACTGATTAGGAGCTGACCATCAGCACTCCCAACTCTCAAGTTTTGATTCATCTCCCTTCCATCCACCGTGACCCTAGTCGAGGTTGTCGTCGATGTATCTCGGAAGACTGGTCGTAGAGCAGCAAAGTGTCGAACCCTCTGTGGATCAATAGCCTTGATCCTTTTGGAGCATGCTGTCGAGCTCCTCCTGCACCTTAATGTTCTGATCATCGCTAAGACTTCGCTCTAATGCCTTCGCTCTAGCACAGGCTTGGCCGAAGTTACGTTTCGGCCTCTCCTGGCCCCTCCAGGGTAGCGATACCATATATCTCCCTTCTACAGGGTCCTCAACCACCTCCAAGCTATCAGTGAAGATTGGTTCCCCTGCAACCGCTCTACGACGACTTTCTCGTAGACCCTTATCACCGTCATCATACTCATCTTGTAGGTGGTGCACGAGAGCACCTTGATCTAGCGATACGCCACACACCAATCCCATGGTCTCTTGCATGCACTCCTCACTGCTCATCTCATGTCCTTGCTGTTGCTGGCGCAGATGACCTTGGCCGCTCCTTACCACTGGAGACTGACTAGGTTGAGCTCGTACCACAGACCGTAACCGTGCATCCATCATAGAACCCAGCACCTGCTAATCATCATCATCTACTACACCATTCGCCGCTGTTTTATCAGCTGGGATTTCGGATTTCCCACCAGATGGTTGTTGATGTGAAAAGCGACAGCTATCCCCTCTGAAGCAGCTATTCTCCTTTACGAACTCACAACAGATCCCAACGGTTTTGCCACGGCTTGTTGTGATAGGACCAGAGTCTCCCTGAGCAGTCGGAGTCGATGTCGGATCTTGTTCCTTCTCTTCAGACACAGCATCATGCTTGAACTTGCATCGGTCCCCGTAAGTATAATGACCTCGAGCGAACTGTCGGCAAGGAACTTCTGCTACTGCTGGACGTCGCCGTTGTTGACCTTGTGGATTCTCCTTGGTTTCTTTTTGGGTTTGGTGCATCTTTGGTGAGACCCGTCACTGGAGCTGTTCGACGATGGCGATTTTCCCACACATCACCTCGAAAGCACAACGAAATGCGAAGGCTCGCCATATGGCGGTCATCTATTAGCTGATCTTGTAGCCCATCACCGAATATTGCAGAACCGCTTAGCTGCGTAAGTGACACCACGAACTGTAGTTGAGTCATATATGTCGTCACCAACTCGCTATAGGGATGGGGTGGCTCTCCTCGGATCCGGGGGCTGCGTCGGATCCCGGTAGAATGTACTAGTCCCGAGAACTCAACGTCCATTGGAGAGTGACGAAGACTAGTGAGTATATAGAAACACTGAAATAATATCTATTGATGGCGATCTAATGACTCTGGTGTTATAACTCAATGAACCACAATCCTTATTCATCGGATCGGGCTTCTTAGGAAAAAAGCTACGTACTCACGTGAATATCGATCACGCTTTGTACATACGTACTGCCAGGCTCCTTGTTATCTTGAGCCCTTCTCAATCATATTTCGCAGGAGTGCGACATTCGCATTAGTATATAGTAGAGATTATCTTTATTTTTCTAATCTTTCTTATTTTTTTTATTTCTAGTGATTTCAATATTACTGACAGTTCAGATATGTACTGACAAATTCATTCAGAGCCTTCGAATGGCGCTCCAGATGATGTTTACGCTGTAGACAAGGTTAGTTATAGGTGCCGTGTTGACGGTATTATCTGCTCGTTCAGTGCAAAAGGTTCTCCGTGATCGTTATGATGGGGCCTCGAATCGGCTAGGCAGTAGTATGTTGCCGTTGTGACGTTTGTTAGCTCTTCCTTGTGTTTTCTTCAGCATCCGTTGTAACTAGATTATCCTCGGCCTGCGTCGATACCTTCGATACCGTCTCTTGTCTTTATCTCCATCGTGATCACTCTGTTGGGAATTTAAGTCCACAGTCATAGGCATGGAAATAGAGTCGAGTGGATAGTGCAAAACGGCAACTGAAGATGTGCGCTTGAGAATAGATGAGCCCTCATCAACAGAGTCCCCAAGTGATATACGAATGAATGAATATATACGAGTATATACAATTATCATCGATCATTCGCCTATCCTGGGCGAGCGCGCTTATCTCTCACCAGGGTGAGACATCTGCTTTATAATTTACGGATTGCAGTTGGGTTAAATCCCTTATCCTAGAATGCTTGTGAGATGATCCCCACGAGTAAGACAGGGCTAGTAAGTGTCGTCTCACACTTCTTCTTCCACCATCACCACCACGAGCTGAGGTATCTTTACCTTGTTCGACTACTACGTTAATACAGTGTTGCACCTATATCTAATTATGTAGTAGGCCTCTTCATCATCATATTCATTATTACCTATGGGTAGTACGTCTCCAACCCCCTCGACCCCCTATGAGAGGGATATAGGTGATGTTAGTCATCATGGATATCGTAGTAGTATGGTAATTGATAATAACAACCATACCAATCATGAAGTTGATTATCATCATACTGAGGAGAAGAAGAAGAACCCCTTAGGAGATCCCACAGTGAGACTAGCTGGAAGGGATAATATATCCAAGGCCGCAGCTGAGACTCTCGCATCATCATCATCGATGACGTATGTATTACGGGATTATGGGAAAAGAATAAAGGCCGAATCATTACCTCGTCAAGAAGATGGTTTAGCAGCAGCAGCACCTCTTGATGATGATGCTATAGCTCATTGTAGAAGAGGCAACATAGGTAACATATCATACTCATTATCATCATTAGCATCGAGTATTGATAGAATCTTATTAGATAATAATGGCCTATCATCACCAACATCATCTTCACCACCAACATCATCATCATCATCACCAACATCATTAACATTATCTTGTCATTCTACATCTGATGATGATTATACTGGAGGAGGAAGTAAAGACCAATCAAGACGGTCATAACATTGATGATGATCATAGTCTTTAATAGGTGAATCCAATGTGTCATCATCATCATCGGTAACAACAACAACAAGAACACCACCTTATATTGAGTATGATGATAGTAAGAGTAATAGTAGTAAAGATGTTGTTATAGCAGAATATTATGATACATCATCATCAGAATTAATGGATGATATTGATATTGAGGAGTTACTATTACTACAAGATGTTGTTGATGATCCAGTATGTGTTAGGAGAAAGGATAAGGTAATAATTATTATTAGTAGATGATAATCCTATTATCATCATATTATTATTATTCAGAGATCGTTCTTTATTGGTGTATGTGACTTTGCATTTACATCAATGTTACTAGCTGGAGCCCCTTCAATATATCCGATATATTACACAATAAAGCTTATCATATTGATGCCATTTAGGTTTATTACTTACTACAAACGTAAATGGCATTTTTATATGTTAGACTTTTGTTACTTTGGTAATATATTAGTATTATATTATTACTGGATAATGCCTTATTCCTATATTCTATTTATTATCACTTATGCACTGGTAACAGGTCCATTAGCATGGGCTGTATTGGTATTCCGTAATTCATTAGTATTCCATTCTATTGATAAGATAACTTCGTGTTTTATACATCTAGGACCATTATTTATGGTAACACTATTGAGATGGCATCCTGATGATATGAGTAAAGTATGGTATTATTTACATCATCAAGAAGATGGTATGATGAATATGATAAATATGGATCATACTACTACTACTACATCGTATAATCAATACTTTGCGGTAACACTACCGAGTGATACTAATGGGAATACATCATCATCATCATTATTCCTATTATTGATTGTTGTACCAATATTAGTATATCTAATCCATCTATTACTCTATGGATTTGTTACTCATTATATATTCCATATACAAGGTAATAACTCAGAATATGCAACATCATATTCACATCTTGTGTCATTACATGGTGATTTCCTTAAGAGATGTAGTAAATATATAACTGATGATAATATGTGGTTATGGTATGGTATAGCCCAAATAGTACTAACATCAGTTACTATATTATCATCATTCATATGGTATAATATGAGCGAATGGGTAAACTATCTACTATGTGTTGCATGTTTTATGGTTACTCTTTGGAATGGTGCTAACTTCTACGTAGAAGTATTCGCGAGGAAACATATACGATCATTACAACGTGAAAAGACGCTAAGAAAAGATGATAACAAGAAGGGCAGTTGTAGAGTTATGATTACTACAACGACCGATGATAATGGATTGAGAAGAAGAAGAAGAAGAAGAAGAAGAAGAAGAATGGTTCATAATTCCACAAGATGTGGTAGTAATGATGATAAATAGTCATTGAATAGTAGCGTACTTTCGGTTGAGTACTTTCTTGCGTTTATTGAGTTCATGACGTAATACTATACTATTATTATTAATATACTGGAGGACACACACCATCACACGTGTGATGGATATATCACCTACTTCTATACAACCTAACACCACTACCAACAATCTAATATCATCATTGCCTCCGATATACATCATAATTCCTCTGAGGTATCCTGCAACCATGAGTTTAATATCGAGTTTATCAATGAACCTGTACTCTTTGAGGAATACCCATTACCAATATTGTACATCATGTAGATGATGATATACTGAACTACGACTATGCGATACATCAATTAGGATCGACTCGACAATTAGACAGGGTAGATAGCCACCATTGAGTGTACCCATTATTCATGTATAACAACACAAGCATAATAACATCATCATGAGAGTATTATAGACTACCACATGTACTATATCACAATACCTTCCTCTTCTTAATCATCATCATAAGAGTATTAGACTACCACATGTACTATATCACAATACCTTCCTCCTCTTAATCATCATCATGCATACGCACACATGCGTGCAAGATATGTGTGCGGCCATCCCACGGAACTTAACCTTCCGTGTTTCCATGTGGAGCAGCAATGCACGATTGGCCTGATGCGCCGACTCGGGGGATGTGTGCCGGGCCCGTATCGGTGTGCAACAAGTAAGACCTAGTTCGCATCATGCGGTCCCTGCCACATAGAACCTTCGGCGCATTCGCAGGTTATGGATACCCCGATTGCCGATCTACAGATTAGACAATAAGACTACTAGTCTGAGACGAGTGGCAACGTTGAACGTTGCTTGATTGGCAATCTCGCGCACACTTGGAAATCCAACCTTCGCTGAATGGCGCCCCGGTTCTCCAATCCCACACTCTCGAGTCGGAGGGGCTTTCAGTGATTGAGAAGCTATCGGGTCGAGTTCTCATTCAGGTGATTGATAGGACGTAAATTGAGTCTTCTATCGATTACACGGGCGTGCGCGATCTGCTCCGACAAGCGAGGCGTCTCGTCCCTCCCGCTGCCGCTCAGACGATAGGATCGGGATTAGTGTTGATAGTAGTTGTTGTTGTTGTTGGTATAATTATGGTATATCGTGGAGGACAGCAGAAGGGTATTAATGATGACGTGAAGAAAACTAATAAGGTAATTATAAGGATTATGATGGATTATTAATGATCATCATACACAGATGACAGCTATTAGTAAGAAGGGGGGTAAGAAGAATAAGAAGGAGATGTATAAGAAGAATGGTAAAAAGGAATCAACCAATGCTGCTAACCGGCTAAGTAATATTATCATCATGTTATTTTTATTATCATGTATTATTATTACAGAGGATAATACTACTAAAGATTCGGTATCACAACAGAGACGTGTAAATAAGGAGAAAGCTATAAGGAAGCATGATCCTAATTGGGAGGATCGTAGAAGGCTTAATAGGCTATATTCAAATCTTATTAATAATACAACTTCTACTAACACGACTAACGCCGCCGCTGCCCACCATGATGATGTGAATGATAATAAGAAAAGTGATATCGTTGAGGATATATTGAAGGAGATGATGACTAAGGGTATTAATAATTATATACTCAATCATTCTGGTAGTAGAATAGTCCAAGCTTGTATGAAGTATGGTACAATGGATCAAAGGAAACGTATATTAACAACATTATCTGGAGAAGGTTTGGAAGATGCTATATTACAGGGTAAAGCATATGGTATGTTGGCTATTGAAAGATTAATATCATATGGTATTAAAACTGATAAGAAATTAACTATTAATACTATATTAAAGCCATTATTGGGTGATAGAAAGATAGTAAGTATAATAATATAAGTACATCTAATGATGGTTATTATTATTATTAGGTTGAGAGATTATTCATACATCGTGTTGGATGTCGTTTCTTATCTACTATGTATAACAATACTAAGATACCTTCACAATATAGACGGTAGGTGTGTCTTTATACACAATATAATAATCATTATTATGATGACGCTCTTAGTCGGATATACACTATTATATCCACTCCAGCTGTATATGATATTAAAGCAATGACTAATGATGATGATGGTGGTGTTGATGTTGATAATATGGATAATAACAAGTTATTAGATCATAGGATGAAGGTAGTAGTAATAGTGGTTGTTGTTATTATTATTATAATCCTTATTATTAGTTATGTCGTAAAGCTGTTGATAAGGAGTTATTGGATAACGGTTCATTAGTACATAAGTTATTCCTTTCAACATTGGAGATATCTGATGTTATTGGTAATACTAATGATATAATAAAAGAACTATTACAGCTAACTAATGAGGGTGCTACAAGGTAGTAGTAGTAGTAGTTGTAATAATAATAATAATGATGATATTATGACGTCTTTTATTATTATTAGGTTATTATCATCAAGAGAAGGAGTATTAGTATTCTGTCGTATGTTCGGGTATGCTAGTGCTAAAGAGAAGAAGGTACTTATTAAGGAGTGTAAAGGGAACTTTAAGGCATTAGCTATGAATCCAGTTGATGCTATTGTTCTTATACGTATGTTACAATGTACTGATGATACGGTATTATTATCAAAAAGTATATTACAAGAGTTACTTACTACTACTACTACTAAAATGGAGGATGAAGAGGATGGGAATAATAATATAGAGGGTATGATGGTAGACCAATATGGACATTTGGTATTATTGTATGCATTGGGTGAGAGAAGGGATAGATTCTATCCTCATTATTATAGACATATTATGGAGTTACCACGACCATCCTCTGTTAAAGATGATGAATTGAGGCGTAAAGAGGTATTAATAGGAATATCTGCAGTTAGAATAATGGTATATATTATTAGATACGTAATAAGGTTATGAATACTATGAAGAAGACTGTAATGAACATGGATATAGGAAAGTTATATGAACTTATCATTAACAGATATAGCAGTGTAGTTCTACTATATCTAGTATGTTCCTGTGGTAGTAGTAGTAGTATAGATGATAATGATACTACTACTATTATTGCGAAGATTATAAAGAGTATATTAGTACATGATAATAATGGTGATATATCTGGACAGATAGTATCCTTTATACTCGTATTAATACTTAAATCCAATTCTAGTCTAGTGACTAACACTACATGTAGTACCTTGAAGATAGAATACCTGAATAATATGAAGATAACACAATTGTGTAAAAGTAGATGGGCATTTATTCTAAAGGCTATGTTGAATGTATTATCAAGAATGGATAGAAGATGGATTATTGATAAGGTAGAAGAAGAAGGTGGAATTGATGCCATTAATACTTCTATTAAACAACAACAACATGAGGTATTAATAGTATTATTGGATGTTAATGTGTATTATCGTTATTGTTAGGATGGTAGTAATAAAGCTGGCCAAGCTTTCCTTGATACCCTCATTACTGTTATGAATGAAAAGGATACTGATGAGGAAGAGGAAGAGGAGGAAGTGAATGATGGTATGGAAGAGGAGGAGGATGATGAAGAAGAAGAAGTTGGTCTAGCCAATGATGATGAATAGTTCCTCTCCAACGTTATTTCCATAACTATTGTATTGTGTACATTAACCAACTTTAATATACTAATAATAATGGAGAAAGGACAGTAACAATAGATAGATAATGATTACCAGGAGTACAAAGCCTATATACCATCTTCTTGTTTATTCACAACCTTATCTGGATGACGATTTTCGAATGGATGTACCTGATAATAATAATCATTACCAAGTAATAATAGTAGTTATATTACCGTAATCTCAACATCAGCTATAAGATGTGTTGGTCCTGCAGCCAATATACGTTGTACAGATTCTCTATCTTTCATTAAGATAAATCCTAATGATGCTGGACGAGAACGTCCTGTTGTATTACTATTAGGTCTAAAGGTATATTAATCTTATACAAGATTGTTATTGTTATTATTACCGATTATTCCTTCTATTATTATTAGATGTACGTAATTGTTTAGAATGAGCAACCAAAACCTTCCTAACTTGACCAAAATCTTCAAAATATTCTCTTAAGAATACTGGTGAACGGAAACCAAATTTATGTATACGACGTACTATGAAGATACATGATTCGTCCTCTTCATCCAATTCTTGTAGTAATGTCCTATATACCAACAATAATACATAATATTAATACTATTACTACCTTAATGTTCGTCCACTACCTTCGTTATTAGCTACTACCTCTTCTCTACTATCATCAATACCCTTCTTTAGCTCCTCTTGTTGTTGCTGGTCATTACGTGATATATACATACCAGGTGGTGGTGGTGGTGGCTGAACATATCTTGCTGTATTATTTAATGTAGCATATGATAGATTATCAGGATCCATTAACATCTACAATAGTAATAATAATGTTAATACCGTTAAACTAGAATAATAATCATTATTATTACAGGTGCCTGATTAGTAGCATTAAGAGAGGTTGTTCGCATTATCATATCCGGACACCCAAAACATCCTGGTGGTATGCTAGTCTCATCATTAGTATAGTCGATTGTCGAGGTAGTAGGAAGAGGAGGAGGAGGAGACACTAGATAATGATATGGATAATATATGAAGTAGTATTATATTTATTATTACTAGTCATAGATGCTGTAGATGATGATGATGTTGTACGTCGTAATAGTAGTGGAGGCATAGATGATGGTGGTGGTGGAGTAGATGGGGATGGAATCATTACATATTCTGATGATTGTACAGAACTAGCTGGTGATGATGGTGTTATATATCCAGGAGGATAATATAACTAACGAAGACTGATGATGACCTCTAATGTAATAATAACCATTACTTGATTAGTAAGGTGTGGTGCTCCAAATGATCGTACTGATGCTGCTGGAGATGATGATGCTTGTGGTAATATATACATATCTTCATAAGTTGGGATGTTGTAGTTGATAGTAGTAGTAGTAGGAGTCGATGGATAATACATCGGTGACTGTGGTGGTAGAGGTAGAGGAGGAGGAGGAGAGCTAGAATAGGTAGTAGTAGGATTAGGAATAGTCTAATAATAAGCAAGTAGATGGTGGTGGTAAGTATCGATATTACATTATATTGTACAGATGATACTGATGCTGCTGGTGATGATGGTGTCACCATATTGTTGGTAGTACTAGTAGTAGTCATCATACCCTAATATGACCATTAAACATGATTAGACCATCCTCATATTACCTTATTATTATAATATAAAGGTAGATATATACCAGTATAGGGTGGGGCTTGGGGTGGTGGTGAGGGGAGTGTAGTAGTAACCATCTGTGGTGGAGATGTTGTAGTACTAGGCGATGATGATGACTGTAACGATGCTGTAGATGGGCTCCTCATCATATAGGTCATTCTTGCTGGATGGGAGGATGATGATGATGAGCTGTCAGTATTCATCATGCTAACAACAACAACAACAACAACAACAACAACAACAACAACTGTAGCTGAACAAGTAGTAGTAGTAGTAGCAAGAAGCAAGGATACTGGGAATGTTAAGGATTTGTAAGTTTGCAAGATATGTAAGCCTAGTCGCGAGGTTTAGGATTTATATAGTACTCCAGGCATGATAAATATTAGGCTTCTGGGTGGTGGTATAAACTGCTGATTATAACGGGAATCTGGAACATAGAAGTGCCCACCCATCATATAGTTGTTAATCTTTTTAATATAATGAATAGAAGTGCATCACATGCAGGTAGTTGGTAAGTATTAGTGTCATAGTCATAGTCTAACTATTACCATTCTTAGGTATGATGCAGATCCTCATACACTTGAAAAGGAATTAGATCAACAATTCTTTGCTACAACAAGAACAAGAAGAACAACAGTCGATGAACAAGAACAGTCTGAACAGACTGTACTCTCTACTACGACTAAGGCAATAATAACACCACATGCAGGTAAGAGGGGAGGAGGGATCATATAAGGGTTCCTTATTATTACTATTATAGGGTATCGTTATTGTGGATCGGTAGCTGCTAACGCCTATAATACTATATCTGATAATGTAAGTAATAATAGATTATGAGGGGATATTAGTGGTATAATATCAGGTTAATAGGGTATTCATATTAGGACCATCACATCATCAATATTTGGATAATTGTGCATTACCACATCCATCTATTCATCAATATGATACACCGTAATAATAATAACCATCTTGTCCTATCCTCATATATTCAATAGATTTGGTCCATTGAAATTGGATGAGGATGTCCTTGGGGAATTAAGAGGTCTATCGAAGAGTAGTAATAGTGGTGGTGAATTTGGTACAACTCTTACTAAAGAGGAGGTAATAATAATGAGCAGGTCTTATTATAGTTTATTGTAGTAATCATCATGGTTAGGATGAAGATGAGCATTCTATTGAGATGCAGTTACCACTAATATATCATCAACTTAAGCACCGACTGGTACTATTATTACTACTGCTGCTACTACGTCGTAGTAGTAGTAGTAGTACTGCTACTGTATATTGTCTTATTGTTATTATTAGGGTATACAGGATCTCACTATTGTGCCCATTCTGGTTGGTGTTCTATCTCCTAATGTAGAGAGGGTTGTTGGCAGACTACTGGCCAAGTATTTCAAAGATCCTGGTAGTAGTAGTAATGATGATGATAGTAGTAGTAGTAGTAGTAGTAGTAGTAGTAGTAGTAGTAGTAGTAGTAATGGTGATGATGATATAGCATAATGAATATAATAGGTACACTGTTCGTCATATCAAGTGACTTCTGTCATTGGGGTACAAGGTTTAGATATACTCAATTACAGAAGGATAAGGTAGGATGGATAAGAAGGGGTATCATATCTATTATATCTATTATTATTAGGTCAAGTTAGCTGTGAAGTCAATAGTGTTTGATGTAATATCATCATCAATTATTATCATATTTAACTATTATCTTCTTAGCCGAATACACAACCAATAAATGCTGGTATAGAGGCTATGGATCGTGAGGGTATGGAATTAATAGTAAATCAGGACTCTGAAGGCTTCAAAAGGTAATAATGCTACTACTACTACTACTACTACTGCCACTACTGCTCCAATCTACTTATTGGTGCAATAATATCAGATATCTACAGATGACTGGTAACACAATATGTGGTAGACATCCAATCAGTGTCCTTTTGGAGATCCTTAGAAATGTCAAGTACGATGTTTAATATTAGATATTATTATTGTTAGTATCAGGGAGGAGTACACTATCAAGTTTGTGGATTATAATCAGTCCACTTTATTACCATCAGTCCCTTGTGAGTCCCTAATATCATTATTGTAATATTATCATCCTATCAGGTCGAAATGACAGTTGCGTCGCGTATGCGGCAGGAGTTGTGGACAAACAGTGATACTTGAACATTTTTCCATTATGTACAACTTGTATTGTTAATTATGCAAATGCTGCTTGCAATATTACCACCTCGAATATCACCCCGGGACGATGAAATACATTACGATGTGAATACCTCAGTGAAAGGTCATAGCGACTTCCTTTTACCTTACGTTTTCACTATCATCAACACCAACACTCATATAGGGTTACAACTGATGACTGTTCAAGCATGTGAATAGCGATAAGCAACATACATACGATCATGTAGAATGGAAGCGGCATGGAGTAAGAGCCTTGGTGACACATTACACAAGGATAACGTAATCCTTATCAATAACATACATTGTATAAACACGTCTATATCCTCCAGGTATAGTCTGAAAATAACACTACTACTGTAATACCAACACAACCCCAACACTCACGACTACTACCTTGAATAGAGAGTGAAGGTAGAAGGGCTGCTGCAAGTGGTAGTAGTAAGGTCGATTAAGAGTGGTACTATGCATGAGCCTGTTGTTGATAGTAATACCAACAACCAACTGGGATAATGATGATGACTATTAATGTGATTCTGATAGAATGATGATCTACTTGAGTACCATACCACCTCATACTTACTCCTATTATATCCCTCCTCAACAATACACTGCTCTTGATGACAATAACCATTATATGGGTTAATGAGAGTAGTGAGGGTAGTAGTAGTATTATTATCATCTTGTACGATCAAGATGATAACACTAACTGTACATACTAGTAGTATGAAACACTTATCATGAGAGGTATATAGTCACCTTAGGTTTTATCCTCAATAGAGATCCTCGACTACTACTTCTACTCTCTATCAGTAGCCTATGACTATTCCCTAGATATGGTTAATAGGTTTATACAGCTACCTTCGTGATACATGTTAATACTACTACAAGGAAGGCTAGAAGAATATATACAATAATAGTAGTATTGACTAGAATGGAGTTAACCTTGATACGAAGGATGATACTATATATGATACTACTGCTAACCTCCCTACATCATCCCGATAGGTATTCACTAACATCATCCCAGGTCATCATCATCATAGTAGTAGTAGACGTGATATATTAATAACACAATGATATAATGTGGTAGAAAGCAGTGGTTATTATTATGATGATGATTACGTATGAATGGGGATTATTATGGTTCAGAATAGTAATGATGTTACTACTATTGATAGATTATCTCTAGTAAACCAAATGAGCAACAACAGTAACAAGAACATAATCATCATAGATAGCTCCTTCAATATCCAACAAGACTATGGTTAGATCACTAAAATGGCAACATCCCATTTCTCATATAATATCATCCTATCCTTATTATTACCTTATCACTACTATTAGTGTTGATATGATCTTCCTCATTGCATAGCATATTGAATGTATCAGAATTAGCCTTTAGGAATTGTAATTGCAGTTTGGATAAAGCTATACTACTATCCGATAGTAGTGGTTTCCATACCTAACAATGTAATACTAGTAGTAGTAGTAGTAGTAGTAAATAACAATAGCACTAGTATTACCTTTCCTAATATGGTGGTTCTAGTATTGATGACCAATGATCTACCCTCAGATGTATCAGTAAAGTAGTTGTACATAAGAGTCATTAGCTTCTGTTGGGCTCTATCAACAATAATAATACAATAAGAATACCAGGAAGAATAGTTATTGCTTACTTCACTTCCCGCTCGGCCATTATACTTAACTTTAACTTTTCCGTTTTACCACCAACCGGCACCAACCCTGCTATGGTTACCTAATAATAGTACTATTATATGCTGCAGCTGCTGCTACTGTCAATGATCATCAATGTTAGACAGTCTATGTCAATACCTTAGTATTAGCACCAGCATCATTCTCGAATAGAGCCACATTAAAGGTAGTCGTAATATGGACCGAAGATTTATCAGGAGTATAATTGGATAATACATCGTCATCATTACCGGTGATGGGGGGGATTGAGTATTCGAGTACCGCAACCTGCACAAGATAGTATTAGTCTTACTCCTAGTAATAGTAATAGAAGAGGTGGTGGTTGTTATTAGTACTACTACTACCTTACTAGCTGATATCTCCTTCATGATACTGATGATAACAGCCTCACGCTTCCTCATAGTACCATAACCCTTCATATGTACAATATACATCTTTATCGAATCCATACAGTCATGATGATGATGACTAGCCTTGGTTATAGCATCAGTAGTAATATCTTCAGCACTATCAATACCAATATGATGGGCAGTACGGAAGTGTGGTATATCTTGCCATATAGTAGCTAAGGTTAAAGGGTCAATACCCTGAAGAAGTGGAGAAGGAGTGGTAGTATGATGATAATAGTGATGATAATGAATATTACCTGTGCCTTACATGTTATCCTATAAGGGTCTATTACCTCACCCTCAATCTTCCTTCTCCAAGTAGTTAACTTGAACATACCACCATCCGATGATGATGATGTGTTGTTATGATGATGCCCAAAAGGGTTATGTATAAATGATGTAGTACTACTACTACTACGAGTAGTAGTACTTGCTAGAGTCCAATTATCATCGAAGTTATTATTGATGAATACAAGGGCCGTAGTAAATGCCTGACCATAATAATAATACTACTACTTCATATCAAGTATCCTCATGATGATAAACAGCAGTATGATTATTACCTCTAATATACCATCAGTAGTGATAGCTTGTGAGAGTGTAGTAGGCATAGATGATAATGGATGTGTTGTAGTAGTATTAGTAATAGTAGTAGTAGATAGAGATGGTACTCTAGCTCTTAAGCCAGGGAAATTAGCTATCATACTTCTATATGCAGGAGATGCTCTAACTAATACACCAGTTAATAATGGTGTTATATGAGTATGGACTTCTTGCCATATCCTAAACTCTAACTTCTCAGCAACCTACATCAGCAATCACCATTCTAATGCTAGTGCAGTATGACTAGTAGTAGTCATATTACCTCAGCCATAGCATCCTTATTACTAAGGAATGCCTCTAGATCAGGGAATATCTCAGGTACCTTTTTTAATTCCTCATCTAATAGGAAGGATGGTAGTAATACTCTTGATGATGATGATGAGGTAGTGTTAGTAGTAGTAGTAGTGGATGATAGGAATGTAGCTGTAGTTATCTTAGTCCTAGCTGTTGGTAATGATTGTAAACAATATACTCTATAAGGGTCTAGTCTAGCTGCTTTCGGATCAACCTAATAATAATAATACAACTACTATTATCATCATCATAATAATTAACCTCCTATTATTACCTGTGCCTGAGCTGATGGTGTAACACCCCATTCTACCAATAATAACCTATCCTCATCATTAGTATCATCATGATTACTAGAGCATGGTAGAGTGTGTATATGACTACAATAGGTAAACTCTGATAATGGCATAGGTGGATAAGGTGGATGCCTTTCATAGTATACTAATGTATTAAGATCTACTTCATCCACTAATACAACCTGATCATCAGCTACTATCAATGATAATGATGATAAAGCTCATTGTTGTTGTTGTTATTATTACCTTGCCAACTCCTGCCTGATCCATAAGACTAAGTTTAAAAGATTTACTCTGTAATACTGCTCCTAAGAGTAATGGATCTATGTTTGATAATACATCACTACACTTCAATGCAGGACCATACCGATATCTAACAACAACATATATACATCATTATTCATAATAATACTACTACTACTTCCATATCATGCTACTACTAGTACTAGTAGGATGATGATTAGGAGAAGGGGAAGGTGTGGTAGGGCCAGATGATGGTGTATCATCATTATCCTTATTAGTATGTAAAGCCTTATCTTCTAGTTCATCTCGACTATCATCATCACTACTATTATACCAATTATCCTTATTTTGTAGAAAGTCCAAAGACTTATCCACAACATCATCCATATTAACTAGACCAAGCAATTGTCTATCTACTACATCATGCAGAGGATGCTTATACCTATCCTTACCACCACCTATCCTATAGGATGATAATGATAAAGGTCCAGGCACCACACTCGTACTACTACTACCATGACCACCATTCTCTATATCATCATCATCATGAGCATCATTCTTATTCTTCTTATCCTGCCCTTCATCATTATCAAGGCTCATAACATCCTTCATATGACGTACTGTAGTATTATTGTTATTGTTGAATGCATTGACTAGTAGAGTATCGAACTTAGTACCCTCATTATAGGATTGTCTAAGCATATAGTAACTACCAATACCCAATAGTAAACTACATAATACATTAAGTAGATATATATAAGAATAGGATGATGTTACTGCAAGATGATGGCAATCGAATGATATAGCTGATGTAATAAACCAGAATATGGATAATAATGCCCATGTCCAAGCCGACATCTGCATATCAGTACCAATATGTCTTATTAACCATTGTTTATTATTCCTCTCTAACCATTGTACTATCTGTGGATCAAATGGTCTTAACATATTCTCAGGATAAGTAGCTATATTGTTATAGTAGCATGCAGTTATCAGTAGTATACCACCTATCATACTACATATACCCATCCCTATTGTTGTAGTAGTAGAGCTCTGGTTGTTATAGGAGAAGGAGAGTGTAATGATAATATCGAATATAGTCGATAATAGATATACAACACTACCTAATAGTAGTG
Organism: Perkinsus marinus ATCC 50983; assembly: GCF_000006405.1. Taxonomy (NCBI): domain Eukaryota; phylum Perkinsozoa; order Perkinsida; family Perkinsidae; genus Perkinsus; species Perkinsus marinus. The sequence continues at coordinate 75,273 of NW_003209454.1, read as the reverse complement.
TCTGAGAGGATACCAATAGACCAGTCCCTAGATGTATACTCCAGAATGATGCTTCTGATGATGGATACACTACAGCCTCCTCCTCTTCCTCCTCTTCATCATCATCATTATGATGATGATGATGATTGTGATAGAATGCTGTATAGAGTATCCTATCAGGAGCACTAGCTGTATAACCTTTCCAAGCACCCAAGGATAATAAGGTAAGTGCTATTAGGTACATTATCACATCAACTAGTAGTAGTACCACACCAGTACTATGATCTTGATGATGATAATGTAGTATAACCATAACTAGCCTCCTTAATGCATGTATATCACATATTACAGCGGTTATGAATAATAGAAAACATCCACGTTGTGTATCCGTTCCTAAGAATACTATATCTCCTATTACTATCACTATGGTATTACTACCAAAATACTTTCTACTGAATGATAACGTCTCTGTAGATGTCTGATCCTCTTTAATACTCTTTGATATACCACCCTAATTATGATCATGATGATAACCACAACAACACACCAGCAGCAGCAGCAGCAGTCCTACTCCTATACAGTACCTCTATCGTACTTCTCCCATCATTCTCAACTAGTGATGCTCTTGCCAATAATGGCTCGTTTAATGATGATGAATGGGAAGGAGGCCGACTTGGTGGTGAAGGACGTACTGATGGCATGTGAATAATAATAACTACTATGAAGTAGGATGAGAGTACTAGTCTACTCTGTTACATACTCGGATATTAACACAGGTCAAGGTGTAGGGTATATATTCATCACCAATGCTATATGTACCCCCTTGAGCTCTCCCTTAGCAGGAGGAAGAGGAGGAGGCCACATCTCTATCCACATTGGATGTCTTACAATTTACAACATGTAAAAACGTGTGTAATAGGACTACGGAATGTTATGGTTCATCATTGCCGTTAGTATTACGTATGCATTGAAGTAGTAGTACCCAAACTGCTGCTGCTGCTGGTGGTGCTATAAGGAGAGCGGGCGGCTGCGGCGGCGGCGGACGATTGTAATTAGCGCACGCCCAGAAGTGTAGGTTCTTGCTCCTTCTCCTCTGGAAGGCGACCATGGAGTGATAGTGTGATGATGATTGGTATAGTATTAAAGCACTATTAGTAGTAAACTTATTAAACATTCCATACAGCCATACCAAGCCTGATGACTAGTGCTCCTTCTTTTTCCGAATACCACCATCATCACGACACCTAGTCTCAGACACTCTTGTTGATATGTTATATATATTCATGTAATCATTTAATATTCCATACTCTTATAACTACACAACAGATCGGTATGAAATAGAGGATATGAATAGCAGCAAGAGCAAGATTACTTCAACAATATCTCAGAAGAGTAGTATCTTCTTTACTAACAATAACATCAACATCATCCGTCATCTCCCTCTCTATCCATGGCTTTAATCGTTTTTCTAAATAAGGTCTTTCAGTGGTAGCATGCTCACATAATACCACAACTTTGCCATCTTCTGCAGAGGCTAATACCTCATGATGACTCATTTCCCCCGTCCATAACACATCAGCATTAGTAGGACATATCAGACTACCACCACTACCACAACATACAGCGATAGTCTTGCCTAATACAACAATATCATAATAACAACAACATTCACTATTACTAATAGTACATTGTTTATTATTAATATTCCTACCAGCTACTCTCACTATATCGATACCAAGATGCTTCTTGATACGTTTTATAATCTCCTCTACTGATTGGGGATCTCTCAGTGTCACCAAACGTCCAACCTAATACTCATACTACTATAATGGGTATAACTACTACTACTACTTCGGCTCCTTCAACCTTATCATGCTTCTGAATACCATCCTTATGGGATGTTATATCCTTAAAAGCATCACATAGGTAATCATTGATACCACCAGATGTCGTATCAAGTTGAGTATGAGGGCAATAAAGACTCTTACCTATGATGACTGATAATGACGGGGAAAGATGATATTACGAGTACTACCTCCTCTAGCCAGTATCAATAAAGCACTCTGCATCGGTACACTATTGGTAATAGATTTCAAAGGTCGGAATATAGATGGATGGTATGATAATACTAGATCTACCTATATACATATAATAAAAGCAATATCCGATATCCATTATCATCATACTTCCTTATCAATAGCTTCTTTAGCAACTCTCTGTGTAAGATCATTACATAACATCACTCTGAATGCTGCTCTATTGCACTCTGTGGATGGCTCCATCATAGGGCCCTAAGTAGTAGTAGTGTTGATAGATAGTATTAATGGTAGTACCTCAAGTAGTAAGCCAGTGTTATCCCAAGCCTCAGCTAGTTGTCTAGGGGCTATACGCTCTTCAAAGATGTTTATAAAACGGGATAATCTATTGGGAGTGGACATGATGGTAATGATAATGGAAAACTTAATAAGATGCATCACATTATAGTGAAATAGAGTAAGGTAGTATACTTGTCATTGTGATGATACAATAATACCAACATTATTAAACATCACCACTAGTAGCGTTATAGGTGGAATCTCTTGAACAGCGTGGAGCCCAATGTTGTTGTTGTATAGCCTTTGCTACTGATGACAACGGCGACGGCGGTGGCCCTCTCGAGTATGCCTGTGATTGTTAGCCCTCAGGAGGAGGAGGAGGCTGCTGGTCTTACCTTCCATCATGGATACCCTTGTTAGGCTACTTAATAAAGGTAGTACCACGATTGATGTACTTATGTCAACAACAATAGTAGGATGGTGGAACATGAGGGCTACTACTACTACTACCTGTACTGTCCTCGAGATACTCCTTGTTATAGTGATGTAGTACACAATATATCTGTCTACTTGAGAGGAGGAACCCGTATCGCAACGTAATAATAAGTGATGGCCTGCTCTCATGCTAATCATACTCGTTAGATTATCATCATACCTCCGACATTGATATCATCACTATTGGTGATGATTACCAATATCGAGAACTATTAACACAATAGGATAACTTGTAAGGCGATAAGTACGTAGTAATATGAGCACAATAATGTGATGAGAGGATGACGATGAACAGTGCTACTAGGATGATGATGATGTAATAACCTAATATCATACATAAGCTTAGGTTTATATAAACTAAAATGGAATACTCCGATACTACTATGCTTAGTGACGATAATAAGGGATCCCTTAGGGCAGCAACAAAGAGAGGTCATAAGATAAGCACAACTTAGTAATATGATGATAAGCCTGTTACTACTACTAAGCTTAGGGTGTAGCTAGTGGCGCTAGACGCACCGATATTAGCTCATTCGCTAGGGAATCGAATGTATAACGGATTAATTCATCTCTAAAATGAACCGATCCTAAAATAATACGATTTAACTGTAGTAACAATATCAGAATATTACCACTCCCTTTCCTATCCATCATCCTTATACTCCTCTTAAAGGCAGTAGTATGATGATATGATGATCCATCTTGATGATAGGATGAAGAGCACAATCCTTCTTGTTTCAAGATGCTTCTCATCTGATGTTCTCTTCCACGATGTGGAGGGTGCCTGATTATTGAATATATAACTTCAACCATTCACAATGCTGCTGCCACTTCTATATTACCTAGACATGATAGTAATAGGCGCTTCTAGGCAAGAAAGGAAATAGAAGGATGACATACCAACTACATACGACATCTATTATAGTCCTTATACATCAGTACACAATCAATATACTACCAAGTATTAGTACACAGGGACAGGGACAAGAGGATTCACACAGCTATAGCTCGATCAGTCGGGGAGAAGTTGCAACTACATCTAGACATCATGTACAGATATGTATAGGTACAGTGTCCAAATGCAGCTAAGTAAAATTCTAACGCGGCTAAGTAAAAATAGATGTACTAGTCTGATTTTGACGAAAAGGGCACCACACGTCCTAAGCTTGGAAGTTGGGATCGTATGCATGTGATGTTGTAGAATATGCAGCAATACAAGTGATAGGATGCAAGACTACTGAGGTGCGTAGACCGAACATTGAGGATAGAGAGTGGATTGTATACACGAATATGCATATCCCACAAGTTCATTATGTTCGAACCGTTGGCGTAGTGGAATGCAAAATACATTTATATTTCCGTCATTACGCAGAGAACCGCATAATGCAGCTTGAGGCGTCGTGTTTAATCGACCACGTAGAAGCAATGAATATGAGAACACAACCTTAGACTTAGTTACTGAAAATCAAAACGCACACATCATACTTTAGACTTAATAATTCAATACTACCCACGTAACAAGGCGTAAGTGAGTTCAGACACTACAGCATAAAAAACTAATGACTGAGACTCGATCGAGGCGCAAGGATTGAACCTCATTATTAACAAGGGATATCGGCATTGGAACCAATCTCGTGGAGATTACGACATTTATGATCATCACCGCAATAGCTGAAGATGCAATCGGGACGCTCATCACACATAGTTTGACAATAATCGCCACTTCCACGAAGAAGCTTCTCAGCGATAACAAAGGCCGAACTTGAGGCTTGGATGGAATGGACGAGGATGCTGATGATGGTAATGACCAAGATGATGGAGGACATAGTCAGTTAGAGTGACGAATAAACGTAACAACTACTTACATATTCACGTTTTTCGCAGTACAAGTAATAGCTCATCCTGAACCAGTATTCATCAAACGATACCTACGGACAGTTTCATCAATGAACATGTACACATGTAACGGTTGTCTTTATGTCACAATGGCGAGCGCGGCCGTAGTGGGCGCACTGTCAAGACTACGTAGTACACGCTGTGAACTTGGAACCCAAGAGTGAATGATCACACACGGTAATACCACATGATCATCATCATGGTAGTAAGACGCAGTTTGAGAGCTTCTTATTACCTGCAGTAGCTCGGAGGCTCGCTAGTAATAGTCCCTGTTTGTCGTAGTATCGACAATTCCGAGCATGAAGGCTTGCGTTGGATAATCGCTAAAGGCAGAGTAAATGCACGAGTTTATCGTCGTGGCATCTATCTGGTCGACTGAGTAGCAACATTTGAATAATAACACACCTGTATGCTGCCGTATAGTGTTGTGAACTCGGTTTCGTCAAGTGATGATGATGATGATAATGCATTGAAGCATGAGCAAACTCCCTTCAGTGTCTTATCGTGCTCCAGTTGGAGGCGCATTAATGCCGCAGTTGTACTGTGTCAAGCATGATCCATTGAAAATGACCAAGACCCACCGCATGGCTGTAGCTTTCTCCTCATCGTTTATCCTGTGATGATGATGATGATGATGATGAGAATAGTGCGTTGGAGTGCCGTGCGTCTCGATCTCCGCGGAGATACAGTTATCCACTCCGTCTGTCCGAAGAACCAATAATGTTATCATTATTATCAGAATCACTACTATGGTCCTCCTCTACTCGAGGTTTCTCGAGTGGTGAGAGCGGCGTGGACTCTAATTTCGTGTTCACGTTCTCCTTGTTTTCTTCTGCGATGAGCAAACGAGCCTTTTCCCGATTCGCGAATCTTTGGTATACGAATAGTACCCATTCCAATAGTAGAAGCACAACTCACGAAGACAGTTTGCATCTTGCGTCAGAGACAACATCGGTAGCTTCATCAAGAGGAACTATCTGCGGACCGGTCGAGGAGCATACCACAGAGGCTTCAGTGCGCTTCTTCGCCTCACAAGCCGCCGCGACACGGCTCTTACATAACATGCTATATCTAGGTGTGGCAGCCATTACAAAAACGAGTTCGAGGTAGGCGCGTATAAATTGCCAAATACGCACAGCGACAGCATCAGATAGCTCACCTGTTAGCCTCCAGTCTACGCCTCGATTCCTCATCCACAGCATGACACTCTTCCAACATCATGTTCACAGTAAAAGTCATAACAATGATATCAGTATTAGTTGTAGTACTGTTAACCCAAGACAACACCGAGTGACAGCCAAAATGTGATAGGCCGTTGGCTACTCCGATCACAGTTTATAGAATACGAACAAGGACTCGAGCATGGTATAAACTCAAATCTAACTTACCATCATCATATTGCTGAATCAATACACATACACAAACTAGCAATATCAGTTCTGAATGAACCCATCCTCACCCACGCATAGATGTTTGTGAACTTGCGACTTCCAGTAAGAAAAGTTATCACTTCATGGGGGCTGAAGATACTCGGGAATCCAAGAAACTAGTCACGATGAACTAGTCTAATTCAACTAGATAATTCACACGTGACGAACCCGAATGAATTGAATACACACTCACTGAGATGCCTGTAATCAAATGTTGATGTAGCCTACTATCTGTCAATTAAATAGAGACACTTCAACACTTACCACTCTGATACGTCTAAACTCACTTCGAAAGACATGATACGCATAGGGAACTCAAAAAGTACCTAAACTCTTAATAGTGTAACCGATGACAGAACCTTACCATCACTCGACCACGTAGAAGCAATGAATATGAGAACACAACCTTGGACTTAGTTACTGAGAATTAAAACGCACATATCATACTTTAGACTTAATAATTCAATACTATCCACATAACAATGCGTGAACAAGTTCAGACACTACAACATAAAAAACTAATGACTGAGACTCGATCGAGTTGCAAGGATTGAACCTCATTATTAACAAGGGATATCGGCATTGGAAACAATCTCGTGGAGATTATGACATATATGATCATCACCGCAATAGCTGAAGATGCAATCGGGACGCTCATCACAAATAGTTTGACAATGATCGCCACTTCCACGAAGGAGCTTCTCAGCGATAACAAAGGCCGAACTTGAGGCTTGGATGGAATGGACGAGGATGCTGATGATGGTAATGACCAAGATGATGGAGGACATAGTCAATTAGAGGGACGAATAAACGTAACAACTACTCACATATTCACACCCTACGCAGTACAAGTTATAGCTCATCCTGAACCAGTATTCATCAAACGATACCTACGGACAGTTTCATCAATGAACATGTACACATGTAACGGTTGTCTATATGTCACAATGGCGAGCGCCA
>NW_003209454.1:37364-68098 GCF_000006405.1 Perkinsus marinus ATCC 50983 | reverse complement strand
TCGGTACGAGGCTTGCACCAGGTATTACCCTTGTTGACTTTTTTCTCCTTTTTTATGATGACTACCGCTACCCTTCTTTTTCGGTCGGGATGGTGCCATAAAACTGATAAACTAAGAACATGGAAATTGCTTCCGTGATGAGCAGTGGAATTTCGCCCCGTTTACGTGAAATGGTACTTCGTGAAAAACCCGATATGCAGTAGTCGTGAAATATACTCCTCACTAGTGTTTTTCATACCACTAGGGTGAAACTCCAGTGATCATGTTGGCAGTTTTTGGGTGGAAACAGAATCATACACTTGTTAGATTTTCGCAGTATTTCTTCTGCATTGTGCCGTTGTCAACCAAAACGGTTGTCCCTTGTTCGGCGAAAGATGATAAAGTTCTTATGTGTGGTTCTGTTTGAAGTTTTGGAGGAGTTGTGTTATTATGTCGGAGTACAAGGCTGGCTATGGTGACGACTCCCTCGATGGACACTCTGGTTGAGTATCCGACGGCCACATCTCAGAGAAGGCTCATGGTAGTAGCCATCTCTGAAATGACAGTGTCCTCAGATCGCCCGAGCTTCTATCGTACCGCACGACGGCCTTGAAAAAAGGGTAGCAGAAAACAAGCGGCTTTTTCTTGACGGAAAAATATCCTCCGTGGGACTCGAACCTGCGCGGGTCCACTGCGCTGAATTGTTGAAATTAAATTTATCTACACCATTTCCCGTGCAAGTTTGACAAGTGAGCAGACAAGAATGACAATGTTACCATCAAGAGTGACAATGAGAATCCAAGTTTGTCACAATTAAGTTCTGTTACAATCAAGTTTGACTTTGAGAATTCAAGTATGTCACAATCGGGATATGTTACCATCAAGATTGACAATGAAAATCCAAGTTTGTCAAAGTTCAATTATGTTACAATCAAGATTGACAGTGAGAATCCATGTTTGACACTTGTTTCCTCAGTTACAACCAAGTTTGACAGTGAGAATTCATGTTTGACACCGGCAGAATATGTCAAAATCAAGAATGACAATAAACCATACAAGTTTGACAATACGCACACAAGTTTGACAATACGCATCCAAGTTTGACATTGAAGAGGGTTTCTTTGTGATCAAAGCCTATATCAAGGAGAAGTTGAGTGAGAGGGACCCCATAACAGATAGGCAGAGAGCTGAAGAGCAACAAATGCTCTTATACCCGGACCGGGAAGATATGCTGCGAGGAATGTGTGACGATATTGCAAAAGCTTACCACTGACAAGATAAGAGACATGTATAGGCTATCGGATACTTGGGTAAACAAAGGGAATCAAGGGGTCGCTTTTTGAATTCTTTCGATGTCATCCCAAGTTTACGTAGAGCTCTCGATGACTCGGGAGCCTCCTTACTATGTAATGCGTGTGATTTTTTAAGTGAGCAATCAGTTTGAACCGTATGTCAACATGTCAAGTTGAAGTGTCAAACTTGGATGCGTATTGTCAAACTTGTGTGCGTATTGTCAGACTTGTATGGTCTATTGTCATTCTTGATTGTGATATATTCTGCCGTTGTCAAACATGAATTCTCACTGTCAATCTTGATTGTAACATAATTGAACTTTGAAAAACTTGGATTTTCATTGTCAATCTTGGTTGTTACAAAATAGAAAAGTGGCAAATTTGGATTCTCATTGTCAATCTTGATTGCAACAAATTTAGATTGTGGCAAACTTGGATTCTCATTGTCACTCTTGATGGTAACATTGTCATTCTCGTCTGCTCACTTGTCAAACTTGCACGGGAAAAGGTGTAGTTACTGGTATTGAGGGTGTGCCCTACTTGGAAGAGTGAATCAGATAGGTAATGCCTTATAGGATATCACTTGAACACTACATAGAGAGGCGGGAAGTAACTCTGAGGATATTAAGAATAATAATATGGTCTATAATGGAGTAACCAAACAGCCAAGTAAACCACGACCTGACCATTCACGTGGTCTTAACTCCACTTTAACAATTCTAAAACCATCCAATGTAGGACGCTGTATCTCCACGAATAATGATGAGTCCGAAGAAGCCTGATAAGAACCGATAGAATGCTATAGACTCAGGTCATCACTGAATATACTTACTGCTGTTTGAACTCTAGAAGGGAGGTCACCAAGCCTCTTAGCACCACCGAAGTCGACTATTCGATCACCATCTAGAAGGCCTGCCTCAGCTGCTGGTGATCCTGGAGCCACCTAAACGTGATGAAAATAATAATGATAACAGCAACACAGATATCGGGGATACCCGTACGAACATGTTCTATGTTCCGTACGACCATAGGGCGCTATCTATCACTGCTATTACACGCGATTAGCATGCTCAATACTACTACCTCGCTAACACATGCAAAAGGATGATCTGATGTCATTATCACTCCATCATTTGGTACATTGATATGCCTTCGGGAAGAGGATACACCATTCGAAGTATTGTTTGACCGCTCCCCCTTGGTGATAGTTCCAGTATCTCTATACAATATACGATAAGGCGTTATGCTGCACCAACATAAGACTATGGTACTGATTACCGAGCTATCTGGTGAAGGCTTTCTAGTCCCTTCTCCAATGAATTCATCACCTCCTTTAGGTCATTCTCGAGTCGTGTTAATCTCTGACGACCTAATACAGCTATGTATAGTGACCGGCAGCAGCAGCATCATGATGATGATGACTATGATGTTAGTACTAGAGGTTATGAGGTAATGGTCTATATCACCCCTCGGGAAGCCTTCACTGTCAAGGAGGCTACCATTACGACCAACCTATCATTCACTAATATACACAGATATATGCTCTACTACAGACCTGTTGGTAGGCAGATGATGAATTGAATACTGCCCAAATCTGATCTATCTCCTTCTCTATGGCATCCTTCCTTACCATTAGGTGTCTTATCTCAGCCATAGCTTCATCATCACTAGATACCGTCATCATTAAACTGATGAATACCCTAATACCAAACGTATTAAGCTAGTATTAACACAAGTCCTAGTCACTACGAAGAAGAAACCATCTGTTGATGTTATTGTTGATGTTCAACCAAGCACCCTCTTCTTCCCAATGTGTTGCCTACCACCCTCACTAACATTATTATTAATGTTACCACCACCACCACCAGCAGCAGCATTAGCAGAGCCTTTAACAGTATCTACCCCCAATCCTGTATGATCATAATGTTATATACCATATTACCATTCACAGCTAACTCCAAGGATGGAAAGGTTTCCCCTTCTAACTTCAATTCCTCAGAGGTCATGAAGCTCCGACTAATAAACCAACGTGTTAGTTCATCCACTCGCTGTATGAATCGACCTGCTGCAGTACTCGATGCTTTTGGACCACGATACTTAACGCACTGAACAGCAGGAGGAGGATATACAGGTTATGATAGAGGATTATGACAACAACGTACGACAACATCATCAGTCACTTTGATGACAAGGGAATCATTAGCTCGCTTCCGTTTAAGTTGATATCGTGTCTAAAGTAGATGTGTATTAAATAGTAGGAGGTTCCTATATAACCTTATTAGGTTGTTGTATAAATACTTGCCTTGCTGCACTCTGGAAATCATCCCAATCCTCGAAGTATACCATACGGGAAGGGTCTACAAAGGAAAAACTAATGACTAAGAAATACGACCCTATTGAGAACTATAATCATGATGAACATCTATAATAATAGTGGTAAACTGTTGTTGTTGTTGTTGTTGTTGTTGTTGTTGTTGTATGCCCTCCCACTCATCACAATAGCCACATGTAGTACCAATAAGACCACATCACTCGTGAACGTGTGTTACATACGTCTACTACTACGTCTACTCCTACCGTAGTATGCGGTTTACATTGTCAACTTTTCAACGTCCTCCACCTATGGAGCCCATACTACCAATATTCCCAGTAGCAGTGATGATTCCATAGTTTCGTGCAATCGTGCAAGAAATATGCCGATGAACAACACCGCGATCCTGGGAGCCCTTGCATAGAACTCAGGAGAGGCGGTCTATTGAACCTGAGTATTATTATTGAATTGAAGCTGTTTAGAGGTAGTATCAGGTATTGTTCCGCCCGTATCTCTGTGGGGGGATCTGTTTATTTGTTTCACTGGTTATTAAGGCTGCTGTTGATGATGAACTACGTTTCACTTGTGACTCGTATAATCTACCATGTTAAACATGTATAATTCTATTTCTAACAAAAGGTAAGTATCATCGGGGGTTTGGATGTATATACAGAGGTACTAATCTATGATCATACTAAACCAATCCATTATGGTCCTTACTAGGATGTACTATACAGGATGTATGCCGGGACTAACGACCTTACAGAGGGATGGGAAGGGCTGCTTTGGGGGTATATAAAGAGTGTCAACACTAGGGCAGGGGGCCCAGCTGACCATCTACTCATGTGGCAAACACATATGTGGTGGATCAAACCCTATGATGAGGATGCCTACTACAGGTGAGAGGTAACCTATCGTTATGGTAACCTTTGAAGAAAAGATTGGGACTATATCAGAGACTGTTAGTGATGAGGTTAGATGGATATATGAAACCTCTAACCCACCCCCAATACAGTAATGATTACTATACAGGTAAATACTGGTATAAGACAGGGTATGGAGTAGTAGTAGTAGGGTATAGACAGTGATTATGATGGTATGGTATTAAGAAGGGTTATTAATGACTACTTTATCTGCGTTACTACTACTACCACTCCCACTTGCCGAATCACATCTTAATCTAAAGACATGCCTCATAAGCACTAAAGCGGTTCATAACACACATCCTCTTATCATCATCATTGAGTCACTAGCTCATGGTCGAATAATCAGATTAGAATCCCTTCGTTACTACCTAACTTTAGACATCTGTTTCATCATGTTCACGACAATGTTCACGACAATGTTCACGACAATGTTCACGATATCCACCAATTCCCTCACCTCTATTATTCCGATTGGTGTTGTTGTTGTTGTGATAACCGTGTTGTTGTTGTTGTTAGAGTGTTTCTTAACTACAACCATAATGTCTATGAGGAGGTATACTCATCATCCTAACTGCTCTCATCATTATTACTATCATAATGGTATAGAAGAGTATGATCACAAGAGTGTTGCTACGATATGTTCATCATCATCATCGACTAGTGTAGAATCATCGCCTCTATCATCATCATCATCATCAAGAAGAAGAAGTACCAGTATGACTCCAGTGAGGTTCAGTCGTGATGTTATCGAGATGAAGTATTACAAGGATGATCCACCAAGGAGGATATCTCTATATAAGACTTGGGGTTTAATAATAATACTAACACGAATACTTCACTAGTATCACTCTAGTTACTCTTGGTAGGCTTATGAACAACAACAACAACAACAACACCGAACAGCAGCAGCAGCAGCAGCAGTAGCTTCCTCAGATTTTGGAGTATCATTTTATTTTTGGGATCATCACCCAATTGTAGATTAGTTGAGCAATTATAGATTATGCCTTTTTATCCTACTCATGATGATAGTGCTACTAACTCAGTCAGCACCTGAACCCTACAGTGTGAGCCATACAGTAGTGAGTACAACATGGGAGTATTCCGATTCCTGATCCTAAGGACTATTGGTATTATTAATCTACTACTACTACAGGCTAGGAGCTCTATCCTAATCTATCCGATGCTTTGTGTTATTATTACCATAAGTTATGATGGTGTAGTATACATAACCCTTCATGGTCCTACTCAAAGAACATGTTAATACATACTCTCCGTTTAAAGCTGCAGTAGAGGAGGATGTCAAGTGTCCCTCTGCACATATACTAGCTCTAGTAATCTTCATAGCAGCCATAGCTCTATACAGTACTATTACTTTCATAAGGTTTGCTAGACAGGTAGTAGTAATAGTAGGACAGTGTCGTCGTCGTTGGTATGTAAATGGTGGTGATGATGATATTGTTGAATAGGTACCACAAGAGGAAGTATCTTTGGAGGATATAGCCAAGTTTCGGCCAATGGATATATTCGTTTACTTCCAATGTGATAGGAGTGATGGATGTGTTGGCCCATGGGAGGTTTATTGGAATTATGATATTAAACGGTAATATGCAACTTTGAGGTAAGTTAATATACTTCCTATCATATAGTTTTCCAAATTGTGCTACTGTGTATCCTCCTTCAATACGTTACCTTAATCCTGTTAATGGTACTCTCAAGGTATGCCCTACCATTAACTCACCTATCAGCCCTAATGGTAATAATAAGAAACAGCAGTACCAGCTTCGTGTCGTCGTCTACACTGTGTATGCTGCTTAGGTGCATTTGTTAGGATCAATTGGATTGATAGTAGCTCTGAGAATGGTGGAGAGGTACTATCCATCACAAGGAACTGTTCTTATTAATACTCTCATCAGCCGGGACGAGCATTTATTGGTCTACAAACTCCCGATAAAGATGGTCATCCAGCGGGAGAGATCTCTTGGGTTGAGGTTAGTACCAATACATCATGCTCGTTCCCCTCTTCATGTGTAGTAGATTCAATTCGGCCATTCCAAGTTTGTAACGGTGGGTCTTACTGTTAGGAAGGATAAAGGCAGTGATGGAACTACAGCTGAGGTGATACCCGATACTAGTAGTAGTCCTTTGAACATATCTCTGCAGCTACCACGATTAGATGGAGTCTCATATAGTGGTAGGAGTAACCTATCGGATACCTCTGGAGGTATGACTACTGTCCTTCTCTTGTGGTATCCCTGTCATCATCATCATAGTAGGTTCAGCTGACCTACACTTCACTACTTCACAGTTTGCAACGGTTGTGACTACCGGACTGGCGTTATCTATATCGGATGTACACATTGAAGTGGCTCTTGTTACTGGCAAGTTATTCGTTTAGGTTCTTGCACTCATAGGAGGTTTTGCCGGTTTCATATTCCCCATTATAGCAACGGCTACTGTTCTTTTGGAAATTGCCTATTTGAAATTTGCTAAGCGAAGAGAACCAGATGAAGAGGATATCTCCAATGACAGAGGTATAGAGGTGGATGAAGACGTTGATACCGAGTCGATAAAGGTGGTTGATATACCCACACAGACTATCCGTCAATCTTGATTGGACGACACAACACTTCTCTTGCAGAACTCTGCCGAGTTCGACGCAAGAACAGGTGTTCTTCTTCTTCTTCCTTTTATCATTACTAGATTGATCGCTACTATTTGATCTAACCATAAAGCCTGTTGGCCAACTCTGTTGTTGAAATCTCAAGTAATTCCCGAGGGTATCTGTCATGTGATGTAGGACTCTGTTTCCGCCACCTAATATCAACTTTAATGAGTTCGTAGTATAGAGTCAGGGACAACTGGAGTTGAACCGGGGTTTCCGAATATGACATCATCGCTCGATAATAAAGGTGAAAGAACTATCTGGACATACCACTTAGAGTGTGGAGATACCAATAGACAACTTCCCTAAGAACTAACACGACAATAACAGTACCCAGGAAAATACACATCATTAATACACTCCCTCGAATGCAACAGAACCAATGCGATGAGCCGAAACGATTCATCAACAACGTTAAATTCATTTGTCCATGTCCTTATGTCTCTTCTCAGTCGTCCCCTCCTCGACAGCCACTGCAGTGCCATAAACCATAACCTCACATGCGTTGGCTGCAATATTAGATGAATTGAATCTTACACCGACCACAGCGTTCCCTCCTTTGGAGAGTGTCGCCTGAAAGGGTAGTTCCTATGTTGAGCTGTATACATCCTAAGACGCTTGTAGTTGTTGGACTACCTCTTTCATTCTGTCTATTGCCTCTAGACGACTCTCATGCATCAATGTTGTGTATTGGTCCAATTCCCCACCAAATAGGCTTTGGAGGCCCGAACGTATATCTTTAATGGCATCACGTGTTCTCACTGTACCTACTACCATTATCAATGTTCGACATACCCCTGTCTAGACCTACTTCCACTCACTAGACCGATACTTTTCATTATCCTATACCCTGGTATTGTTGACGATGTGCTCATTACAAGGACGTCATTAAGGAGGACACGCCCCCCACCATAGAATACCATATAGGCGTTATGTCAACAACTGAAGAGCAGTCCAAGCCTGGTAGTCATAATAGGCCCGAGGAAACCCAAACAGTGCAACTATTTGTCAATGGAAAGGCGAGCGCGGTTGTTCTTCGGATCCGCGGAGATTCGTCAAATTATCGCCTATCTTCGCTGATCTGCTTTTCTTAATTCCTCCTCCTCCTTCTGTATTCTTAATTGACTACTTCCTTGTCCTCCACCTCCTGTTCACACTCATCATCATCACCTTTGAGTGTGGTCCAGTTAACTGCAGATTGTGGTACCGCACCCAGTGTACTCGGTATTAGACCTAATATACTACCACCATTACCACAGGGAAGAGAAGAAGAAGAAGGCATTGAGGTAGTCATACTCATTACATCCTATTACTACTACTCAGATAGGATTCGTATCACGTGGTACCTGGGCTGCTAATACTGGACTACAGGCTGGGGATAGGATAACTCATGTAAAGCTGATATAATGGTTGTAGGCTGCTGCTGCTGCTAGGTAATACCATTCATAGGTTAATGGCATTCATGTGGCTCATTTCGACGACCCATATGCCTTCGTGAGAGCTATGCAACAACGACCACTGAGGTTAACGGTAGGTGGACCTCCTTTCAATACATTATCACGGTATAGTACTAGGTTGAATTATTGGACCCAGAGGCGGATATGGCTTGGAAGAATGCATGCCGGGAGAGAGGGATTAAAGATGATCAGGTCAAGGTGGCGGCTGCTCGGAAAGCTCGAGAGCTGATCGACCAGGATAGAGCTGAGGAAAGGAGGAAGCATACAGACTCTACCTTTAACAGATTATTCGGCTGCTCTCCTGAACTCACATCAGATCATCCTTCTATCACACAAGGGGAGGCCGATACACCTCTTAGTCCATTATTCCGAGGGTATAAGCATATTAGGGATAGGGGTTATCGATATCACACATCAGTTACAACTGGGTGGGCAGTAGCCCCTATACTGGGGTAAGGTCTCCTTCCAAGGCTACTTCGGATAGGATAATCAATGCCATGAAGAAGAGAAAGAATAATAATAAATCCCGTCCATCACCCGATGAGTTTATCATGAATGATCATTTATTAAAGGTCATCATCATCAATACCATAACTCCTCCTCATCATGACTATTCCTCATAGGTACCCCCTCGACGGCCCTTCACCCTATGGGTACATATTGCATCAGCTCTGGGGTTACCTACCCAATCAGCAATACTGGACTTGGCAACATTCTGGCAACCACTATCTGTTCATCCTTTTGTTGAAGTCTTTGTCATGAAATGTCCATCTATAGGAGGTATTACGTGTGAGATGGTAATAGTAGTAGTACTATTTCGGAGTACTATTCCCACTATGTGCTACAGGCACGAGAAACCCTTGACGCTGGTCAGGCCCTTGCACTCTGTCGTAGTGGCGTCAATCGTTATGGTAAATGGATGAATACCTTTGAATTGAAGTTACCCGAAGATTATCATACACTAGAGGATCTGGCCTTATGCCTAATGATCAGGTATGATGATAGTAGTAGTGTTATTATTGGATCTATGAAGCATTGCCTTCTACTTTGATAGGGATGAACGACTACTATCCAATACTCCTAGGGATATTGGTATGATAGCCATACGATTGGTAGATATTGAGGTTATCCGTCTACCCACATCATCATCACAGAAAGAATCATTAGATTTAGTAAAGCGTGAGAGAGAGCTTTTGTCGATGGACATTATGGGAGGGCAAACTCAGGTATTGTTACACCTACTATGATGAGGAGGTATGTAGTTTTATTCAATTGTAGTACTTTGAGGAGTTCACGGCTAAGATGCTATTCTGGGCAGTACTATTGGGTGAGGGTGAAGAAGAGGAGGAAGAAGAGGAGGAGGGGAGTAAATACGGCAAGTTAGCATCAACTTTGGATATAATGCACACCGAAACTAGCCAGCGAGAGAGGGCTTTCAGGACAAACTGGACTGCTGCTGCTGCTACTACCGAGGAGGTAGTAGTAGTAAGGGTCAGTCGTCTATGGTCATGAGGTTGTATGTTATTATTATTAGAGTATTACGCCACCTGTAGAGCAAGGCATGCCATCATCATCATCATCGAGTCGTGGACTTCCCTTTGAAGAATCATCACCATGGTTAAGCGCCCTTAAACATGAACGAGACTATGCTAGGGAGATAGATAGAAAGCAGCAACAGCAGCATAAAGGGGATGTCGACAAGAACAGCATTACATGACCTTAATGATGGCACTTGATCATTGTTTAGTTGTGTTGGAGTATTTACACCCAACCACGACCACCACCGCCACCATACCTCAGTGCCTGTCCTCCTCATCATCGTGATCATGGTTCTTGCGGCTACATTCATCCTACACAGCATCATCCTCTACAGATAATAGTTTGGCTCTACTTTGGTAGTAGTGATCGCCCGCTACATCACCATAAGGAGGCATCAGTGTCTTGGTGGGGTGATAAGACTGAGGAATGTAGTGTGCGGACTATTATCGTACTACTACCACTACTTGTTGCGGAGGAACAATCAACATTCGACGACGATGACGATGATCATGATGAATATGGATAGACAGAATTATGTTGGTAAAATGCACACTGAACGGAATATTAACGTCGATACTTCACCCAGTCATCATTTGATACTCTCATTTGATTAACAGCACCAACACGTAGTTATTCAAGATTAGCAGCACTACTACAGTAGTTGTATTATGAGCTAGGGGTTGTGTATGCGTGCAGATATATGGTGTTGGGTGAACAACTCTTTTGTGGTACAAATATCTATCAGTCTTATAAGTTTATCTCTGAGCAAATCCATTGAGTATGACCATTCATAAGTCTGACAGAGTTGAAGGCATCTCTGTCGGCCAGATACGTGGTCTATATCCATTGACCTTTACTCTACTGTGTGCTGGTAGTAAGGCTTTCACTGGTACGTCATAGAGTTCATCAAAGGTCTACAGTATTCCGATCAGGCTTCCTCAATGATCACTATTGGGTCCATCCTTGTAGTATTGATGGTATTGTGGAGCCTATAATAAATATATAGTGATCACCTTGGCAGCCGTACTTGTAAGGTATACTCTTACGGTCAGAAGATTGATCAATATGTTTACTGTTATAGTTATTACGCTCTTTGTATTTATTGTATTTGCTCACCTTCTAGTCATTGGAAAGACGCTTTAGAGTAGATGAACTAGCCTATTGTAACACAACTGATGTACTTGGTAATTGGTGATGACACATCGAGTGAGACCGGGATCAGCACCACAGAGTGTGTGGGGTAGAGGATCAGAGGAGAGGGTGATCTAGGTAACGATGATTTCGTTAATCCTGAACTACTCCCTAGTACATAAGGGTGGGTGATATTCTCCTCATTCGATAAATGTTGACACAACAATCGGTCATGGAGGTCGACCTCTTCATTATATAATGGTATGCATAAGGTGTTCACGTGCTGAAGCCGACTGTACACTACAGAATGCACTTGGAAGGTACGTGCTACTGTTACTCGATATGGGAGACCATACGCCCTTCCATGTCAGTCATGGTAATGATGTGGTAAATGATAATCAATCAGAGGTAAGGAATAGTAAGATGTTCGTTGTAAGATGTAAGATGTAATAGTAAGATGTAGTAAGATTCTTGAGGGATTCGAGACCTTCAAGTCAAGAGCATGATTTTGAGTAGTATGGACACTCCCAGTTGCATACATGAGTTAATATCGACTTGGTGATGTTCCTTCATTTGTGTTGTTACTATCAACGACAACATCACTATTAGACGTGAATTGAGTTCTGGTAAGCTTGAGACGGAAAACAACGACTGGATCGTAGTGTGATCCAAATTGATAGAATGGAGACGGAAAACTCATCGCCAGGTACTGTTAAGGCTTTCGACATGATCGATGACATTATTATTATGGTCAACAGCCGTAAGACTAATTTTACCATTACTATCAGCTATAGTATACCATACGTGATGGTCTATTCCTGACTTGACGAGATGATCACTTGTCACTAAGGAGTCCACAGTTGGTAATATGGGACCTGAAGTACCCCATTTACCGTCTCCAACATAGATAACTCCATTAGTAGCTATACTGTTATTAATCATTGGCATGGTCCTTTTGAAAGTATGAGCATGATGCTCATAACATACTTTGAAATAATACTTATCAAACATCATTGAAGGCCAATAACGCTTCATGGGTTCATTCCTGTTATCATCCTCCTTATAGCTACTGTACATCGGTACATGATAGACACCAAAGTGATTAACCTGGTCCTTCATATTGGGCATATTATCCTCTACGAAATGGACTGCATTTAAAGGGCCACCAGCATACAAAGAATCCAACGACCAGATAGTAACAGCAGTACCCGCGGTGTGAACATGATTCACTTTCCTATCACATATTTCCGGGGCTTTACCATCAACTGCTTCAAAAGGGAAATATGCTATGAATAAAGGTCTAGCACTCTCCCTCTTGGTATTGTCACAACGATTAGGGTCGATGAAACTATTAATAGCCCCATGATTATCATGATTTGCACCGATATCATGATTACCAATAGCAAATATAAGTGGTATCATATGACCATCTGAGGTCTTAACCTTAGACCATTGCCATAAATATAAATCCCAAGTACATGCACAAGGGAACATACCATTATCATAGGCAACATCCCCACCATTTACTGCAAATAATGGTGATTGAGGGCCTATATGACTATTGATGTCTTCAACAACATCTGATGTACCAGTATCACCACCAATAACAAACTTAACTTCCCCATTTAAGGGAGATGTTCTAAAGGTATAGTTCTGAGGCCACAGGTCACCATCAGCCATCAGATTGAAGCTTACCACAGCATCAGGCAAGAGATCTGGTAGGTAGGCGGCAAAGACATGCCTTTGATCATGCTCATCTAAATGTGGTACTTCAAAGTTATCAGCGCCAATCACTCCCCCAATAGTATTATCATCTTTATGTGAGCTATACTTAACATAAATGGACTTGATACTTGTTGATGTGTGGACGTTGACGAACATACTATTAGACAAGTTTTGAGCAGCGGTAAGATAGACATGACAAGGAGTTCGTTGACCATTTGGACATGGTCTACGACCAAAAGAACGGAATAGTCTCGATGACCAGAATAATGTCCCTTCAAGAGGTATCCACCAACCAGGTGCTTGTGGATTATACACAGCAACACAGGAACCAGCTGATAGATAGGTTAGCAATATTCCAATACCAAGAGTTAATATCTCCGCTACATAGAACTTATAATTCCTGAACAAACTACGAATAGATCGTCTTCCAAAGGTATGGGCAACCTTAATCATTAATGGTACTGATGCTGCTATACCAACCAACCATACAAGTTTAGTATAACTCCACATCGTAGGGATTTGTATAGTATACCAACATTGTAGTGCTACTAAATACCCCAATACACCAAGAGACCATCTACAACAAGATGATGCTTTATTACGGATCAAGATTATCAATAATGTGTAGATAATGTATACTACTAGAGCGACAACATAGAAAATCCATGCATGCAAATCACCGAAGATGAATGCACCAAGTAGAACATATGCTACTAGTATCACAAGACATAACCAAGCATTGATAACTACCACTAATGCTGACCATGCCCAATAATATTTCGATCGATTGGGTCCAAGTTGGTCTTTAGGAAGTGGTGGTGCGGTTTCCAAGACGTAGCGACGATTAACAAAGTATATAGCAGAGTAGGATAAAATGCTTAATAGTAGACTACATGCTATCATAGTAGACGTAATAAGGATCAAGAAGCCTCTGTAGGTATACTTACTACCACCGAGACCAAATACCTCGTAGAATACCATTATGATGCATAAACTAACAATAAATAACATTGATGATTAACCCTAGTGTAGGGGTATACCCCATTGCACTACAGCCAACGTGACACGGTATACATTCCCTTTAGTATGCTAGCAGGATTATCACCACGCGGGAGACGCACAATGACCGAGATGTTCTAGCTGGGAGTCGAACCTCCGCGGCAAACGTTATATCGGGTATGGCAGCGGAGCGACGCTCAAATACAGCGCAAGGCTCGGGAAAGGCAGTAGTTCCGAAGAGCTATGAATCGGCAATTACCAACGTCTGATATGCTGTTCCATCACAGCACTTGGAGTACTGGTACAAGAGAAACAGGCGGAAGGAGAATGAGAGCAGCAAGTATGGGTGATAGTAATAACAATATGGGAGGGGGCTTATTCTAAGCATAATATTAGGTCTACCATCACCTGATAATCATTTATCGATGGACTTCCCTCATACCTTTTATGGTCATTATGAGGATATAGGTCCTAAGGATAGGATGGAGGATGCTCCTATGTTACATGAATTCCAGGACCATACTGGGGGTAATATGCTACTCTTCGGGTAAGTGATGATGATATTGTTGTTAAGGTATATTTGGTGTTTTTGATGGACATGGTGGGCCAGGAGCTGCTTATTTTGCAAGGGATAATATATATAAGTTCATAATAAATGGACTAGAAAAAGAAGAGGATCGAGTTGATGCCTTTATTGATGGGTACTACTACACTTACTAAGTGGTAGTACATGATATTAGGTATAAGAGGACCGAGGAAGCATTGTCACAGTATTTAAAAGAAGATGAATTCCCTATACTCAAGGCTAAATATGATATTGATGATAATTATGAGGAACTGGTATGTCTCTGTAAGAGTGCTGTACAACATCAAACGTTTTTAGGATAAGGATTATCCAGTGTTATCCTCTGGTACTACTGCATGTGTATGTATGTTGGATGCCTCTCGGAAACCTGCTACATTAACTGTAGCCAATCTTGGTGATTGTAAAGCAGTATTGAATAGAGGGGGCAAGGTAGTACTAATATACTACAACTGCATATAGTAATGATCTAATACATGTAGGCGATATGTTTGACAAACTGTCATAATCTTAAAGACCCATTACCAGAGGAGAGGGAACGAGTGATGCCTTACTTCAATAATGGGGTTTTGGGAGACTATCTCTTTGGGATAGCCGTACTACTAACGTGTCTATTATTACTACTCTTCATGCTACTCTCATGATCATTAGGTCACACGATCACTCGGTGACTTGGTAGTGGCGACAGGTGAAAAGAATGAGGGATTGCTGAGCATACCAGAGGTTGTAGAGGTAGACGTAGAACCAGTAGATAGGTTCCTAATCATAGCCAGTGATGGTATATTCGAAGTTATGGATCCACAGACTGCGGTAGAGACGGTAAGCATGAAGACTATAATAATGGTGTGTTATGATGGTTCATTGATCCTAGTAGGTACGATTACATCTACTAGGTAGGAGATCTACACCAGGATCAGCAGCGTATACGTTGGTAAAGCAAGCATTGGCTAGAGGCACTGTGGATAATGTCTGTGCTATTGTTGTTATGTTACATGATTATCGATTTGGCTTGAAAGCATTGCTCACGGGTGGTATTAAGAAGGAGCATTTGCATGGTACAGGTGATGAGGATGACTATGATGATGATAATGATGAGTTTGATATTTATAGGAGGATGGATAATGATACCAGTAGCGAAAGGTAATATTAATATTACTTGTATTATCTTCTAATGCCTTATACTCAGACATGGTCGTACATATACCACCCTTTACTGATCAACGCTTATGCTTTTGTACGATTCGCCCTCTGGGTTTATAGTACTCTACCTCATCATCATTATACAGTGTTGGGTTATTCTAATACTATGATCATCTCAGTGTATTCTCCATCTATTCCTTGATCACTAAAAGATGTCTTCTGATGATAATGTGGTAGTATTTGTCGTAGAGTCAGAAGTTGATAAGTATGGAGAGGAGATCTCCCCTACTCTACACAAACTACTACCACAAAAAGCTACCTTAATGTAGCTGCTTTAATGATGCCTTTCTTCAATGTCTCATTAACAGATACGGACATAGGTTGGAGGACTTCACGAGGCAGATGCCTCAGTTACCTGCTCACAACAGGTGTATGGTCCTATGGGCAGCGGGAGATCCTCGTGTCGTGGCTGTAAGTCGGGAGGAATAGTCAAGTGGTATTTAGGCTTCTCTCTCAATCGTATGGTCGTGAGTTCAATTCCTGCTACCTCAGAGTCTTTTCCAACATTATGGTATGGATAAGCTGTCCTGGGTTCACTCCCTCTCAGCTGGTGTCGACAGCCTCGTCCCTGTTCTCGTGTCCAATAATCTTGCAGATAAGATAACTCTCACAAACGCCCGAGGTGCTTTCTCTAAGAGCTTGGCTGAGTAAGGCGAGGATAGCAGTAAACTAATGATGATGATGATTATGGTAGATACTCTCTCATGTGTATGTTGCATTTCAATAAGAAAGTTCCTATGCTACAAAGACTTCAGAAAGATAAGGTATGGCGTAAATTTAGAATGCCCGTTTTAAGAGGGAAGACTGTTGGATTCGTTGGTTTCGGCAGTATAGCACAAGAGACTGCTAAAGTGTGCAGACCCCTTGGTAAGTCCTCTGTAATAATGGACACATCATCATGTTCTATCTTCCAGGGATGAGGATCCTTGCATTACGTAGTCGTATAGATGATGGCCCTGGTAGCGATTTAGCAGATGAGGTACTCAATAGTGGAGTACTTGAACAGAAGAACAAGGTAATCAGCAGACTAATGATCATCATGGGGTGATGTTACCTTATTAGTTGTTCCGTGAATCGGACTTTGTCATATGCTCCCTCCGTGGTACGCCGAGTACTGACACTTTTGTGGTTCTCACGTAAGTGATTCACGACTCGGGTTCAATCCCGGCATGTGGCATTTTAGGAATTTGCATTAATGTGTCCAACATCAGTATTCATATCAATCGGTAGGGGAGTATGTGTAGATGAGGCGGCACTGTACAAAGCCTGAGCACTCCTCATCGTGGTCCAGCATCAGCGGCATTGGATGTTTTCGAATCCGAACCCCTCAGGGAAGACTCTAAGCTGTGGAGTCTAGGACCTGATATGTAGGAGATGATAGTCTTCGACCCAGGTTCGATTCCCACTACCTCCATTATTATGTAGGTTCTTGATGAGCTCCCACTGTGCTGACTTCACCGATGATTATCTGCCTCTTACCGTCGATATGTTCAACAAACTCCTCAATGCATTCAGCAGTGGTACTCCAGCAAAGGACCTACCGAACCAAGTCAACGTATCCTCTGGGTATTGAAATGATTTTCCTGTCAATGTCTCTTATCCTCTTATGGATGTTGAGTGTTTGGTTGCTGTAATTGGGTGTACTTGTGATAGGAATTATGATGTTCCATATACCATGTATAGATGATGAAGAGGAGGAGAAGGAAAGGGACACATTCATCACTGGACTTAGTGAATATGCCTGTTCATCATCATCATCACATAGTAGCTATGATGGAGCTATTCTCTGTGATAACGATGAGCTCACACCATCATTGGTCTCTAACAAGTCATGGACGGTAAGACGCCCCTTCCCTTACCATCATCATAGTACTCCTTCAGATGGTTGATGATAGAGTAGATAATGAAGATGATGATTATAATGATGATGACGAGGGTTATCTTACCTCGGGGGGTCATGATATCCTCAATTCAGCTAAGGATACTACCATCCACGAGGAGAGGCAAAGAAGGTTGGCCCTCATGCTCAGAGAGAGACTACCTGGTAAGCAGTATTGCTACTCGAGGAGTGAGGTCCCATCACAGACCACACATGGGCAGCAACCGTTGAAGACTTGTTACGTACACCACCCAGTAGTGGTACTGTAGACTGGCGGCGGCACACACGTGGGAGCTTACTCACCACATTACAGTAGGAATAGTTATACTTATAGTACAGACTGCTGTTTGTAGGTCTCATCATGGTGAGGGTAGTGTAAATGGTGGTGGGGGTGGGGGTATTAATCTATCAGACTTGGTCACAGAAGATAGTGTTGTGATATCATCATCATCATCTGAGGAGAAGGAGGATGAGGAGACCTCAGAGAAGGCTTCAAGTAGGGATGTTATTGTTTGGTGCTGCAACTGCTGATCATTATTACTATCAGATGCAGGGAGCAGTAGTAAATGTTCATCCTTGGATGAACTAGTATGCATGGTCCTACGTGATATGGGATGCTGTAGTGGAGTAGCGGTAGTAGCATCAACATCTACGGTAGGAGCTGATGATGATGATAGACGTCATCCTCACGTTTGGGTCATGCAACAACCCTTCAGTTATCTGCCGCGGCATCAGTGGTCGATATTAATGACATTGAGGGGTTCACTAATACCTCAACAATGAGTTCACTCTTATCCTTGTGCCGGAAGTAGTGAGTTGAGAATTATATCGCAGGTTCGATCCTATCACCATGCATTTATGGTAGGCATCCTGTAGCTGCAGCATTTATGGGTTGCCTTGTGGTATACCATCTTACGGGTATTGCCACGAGAGGGCTACTACGGAGACAGCGTCGACTCCGGCGGGATTGCTTTCCACTTATACTACCGACTCGAGGAGCTTCTTCTTGTGCAAGGGCGTCTTCGTCGTCATCGTCGTTGTCGTGGATGATTAGGAGTATTTTGACTGTGATTGGAGGTAACAACAACTTGTCGTTATCATTGCTCAGAGTATACCCTTTATAAGGTACAGGAGGAGTAGTAGTACCATCGTATCCATCAGAGTTGGTTAGAAGCATAGACATCATACTTCATTAGTATTGTTGAGTACAGTTAAGTACATCACTGTGAGGATTGAGCCCCGTCCAGATCTTAAGGTCCGGGAATGGGTTCTCCGCCTATCAATTCTGCTTAATGATTTTATCCTGTCCTTAAGAAGAATGATAGTGTTATATGAGTGTCTTAATAAACTGGGTATTGCTTCTTACTGTGTTTCTCAGGAGGCTACTGTATCAGCTTTCAGAATGCTAAGCTTCGGAGCTTCGGAACACGACGATGGTTATCAGTAATGAATGATGCAGCAGTAGCAGTAGCAGCAGCCATATAGAAAGGAGACAGTTTTTGTGTCGGTCCAGGACCACGAGACAGCTCCTTGTGTGAGGTGTTCATATAGACTGTGATGCTCATATCTATTGTCGCTAGTCTCATGTTGATTCCCTGCAGCTCATCGTACTAGAGGATGTTTGCTTTTTTCACGTATTTTGTGTACGCGTGCGGCCCAAGCGAGTGTGATTGGTGACGCAGTAGGAAGTATTGCGTTAGGTTTTTAGCTTCCTCGAGGAACTGTCTTATCAGCTGTAGGGCTTAGTAATCGAGTTATTTATTGTGATTGTTGATGCTATCTACTACTACTGCTCACGCTAATATCATCATCAACAACTCAGCAGTGCGGTATGCCATTACTACTACTACTAGATTATTGTGTATTACATCCCCTCTTGTTAAGAACAATATGAATGGTAATGGTGGTGGTGGTAGTTTTGGGGCTTCGCCACTAGTCTTAAAAAGAAGTATGTCATCATCATCAACAGCAGCAGCAGCCCGCGCAGTATCATCCTCATCCCATAAAGATTTGGATTACGATTACCTTGTGATAGGTGGTGGTAGTGGAGGTAAGTAGTCTTCATCGTGACTATTCAACCTTTCTATTATGTCCTGCTATATGAAGGTATGTCATCCTCTCGTCGGGCTGCTGGATATCGTACACCCGAGAATCCTCTTAAGGTTGGCCTTATCGAAAGGGATGTTGACCATATGATTGGCGGAACATGTGTCAATGTTGGATGTGTGCCTAAGAAGGTAGTAGTCATCATTTGACTTGTTATCTCCCCCATCATTCTTCCTTAGTTGACCTGGAGCGCAGCTACTATGAATGAGACCTTCCTTCATGATGCCTGCCATTATGGTTTCCAGACCGATGAGGGTCGTAATGCACCAGCAATGGATTACACTACTTTCAAAGCTAGAAGGGACAAGTATCTCGCCAGACTGCGTGGTATATACCAAAATAACTTGAAGAATGCTGACGTAGGACCATTGGGATATCATTACTGCGAACATACTCACAAGTGTCCGTTGTTCAGGTTGACTTGATCCGTTCCGCTGGTCGTATTGTTGGTAATGAGAGTGATAACGATAAGGTGACCATCCAGGTAGGTGGTATCCTTACCATTATTACTAGTGAGGTGGTATTGTCATTAGCTCGATGATGGTAAGAAGCTTACTGCTGGTCACGTCCTTATCGCTTGTGGAGGCCAGCCTGAAACCCCTGATATTGAAGGGAAAGAGTTTACTATAGACTCTGATGGTAAGTAGTTGCATGACTGCAGTCTCAAACATATGAAGGTATGATGATACCGTTCAGGTTTCTTCCAATTGGAGAAGATACCTAAGAGTGTTGTAGTAGCTGGTGCTGGTTATATCGCTGTAGAGTTGGCCGGCATCTTTAATGCCTTTGGTGCCGATACCACACTTACTGTTAGACGTCATAAGGTTGGAACTACCTACTTATAATACACGTCTATCACTATTGCTATTATCATTAGGCTTTACGTACCTTCGATGAAGATATATCCGATGAATTGATGGTACAGATGAAGAAGTCCGGAATGAAGTGATATCCTCATATCGGTATTAGAGTATAACCCCTCATGCTTTAGGGTGGTGACACAGTTTGTCCCCAAGAAGGTTACTAAGGATGAATCTACGGGTATCCTCACTCTTGTTGCCGAGTCGGGGGCCGAGATCTCTGCGGAATGTATTGTTATGGCCGCTGGTAGAAGTGTTAAGCCTAATGTCGAAGCTATCGGATGTAAGGGTATTATGGACCTCACTCCTAAGGGGTATATCAAGGTAATGCTCCTGTATGTCCAACCTCTAGATTGATGATTACCACTACTTTGAGTAGGTTGATAAGTATCAGAACACCTCCATGCCACGGGTATACGCTGTTGGGGATGCTGTTGGCAACTTTGAGCTCACTCCGGTCGCTATTGCTGCTGGTAGAACTTTATCAGACCGGTTATTTGGACCCTTCAAGGTGAGGAGTATTCGAATGTCCTACTATTCACTCATGTTGTTGTTGTTGTTGAATAGGATACAAGTAACCTGTACATAGACTATGAGACTATTCCTACTGTGGTTTTTGCCCATCCACCGATTGGTACTTGTGGTCTCACAGAAGCTCAAGCCGTTGAGAAGTATGGTAAGGATAATCTGAAGGTAATTTATTAAACTCTTTTCTCATCATAGTTACTCTATCATCATCATCACTATTCAGATCTATCGTTCAAGGTTTGTGAATCTCTATTATGGTATATTCCAAGTAGAGCCCTCTGATAAGCCAAAGACTTTGGTAAAAGTAATCTGTACCGGTCCAGAGGAGAAGGTTGTTGGTCTTCATGTCATCGGTATGGCTGCTGATGAGCTTTTACAAGGCTTTGCAGTAGCTATGAGGATGGGTGCCACTAAGGCTGATCTTGATCGTACTGTTGCTATACATCCTACTGCTGGTGAGGAGATTGTTACTCTAGCACCTTGGGGACCTATGTCTAAGCATTAGATCAACACACCTCGTAGTAGTAGTACTATGTTTTAAAGTGTACGGGAGCTTGTCAATCATCAAACTATAGCGGATAAAGTGATTAAAAGTCGCCAGCGAAAGAATGAGCTTCCTGTTTAATAGTGTCGATTTGTGTTCTCCCCATGGATCTAGTCTAGTGTGGGTCTATCCTGTGTGGCATCATAGGTAGGATCATGCAGTTACCGAGCCTATTGGGTTATAGAGTTCTACTATGTTATACGTAGGAAGTGGAGGAATCAGTTCCATAGTAGATAGAATTATCCATTACTTGTTGTGATTGTTGATGCTATCTACTACTACTGCTCACGCTAATATCATCATCGACAACTCAGCAGTGCGGTATGCTATTACTACTACTACTAGATTATTGTGTATTACATCCCCTCTTGTTAAGAACGATATGAATGGTAATGGTGGTGGTGGTAGTTTTGGGGCTTCGCCACTAGTCTTAAAAAGAAGTATGTCATCATCATCAACAGCAGCAGCAGCCCGCGCAGTATCATCCTCATCCCATAAAGATTTGGATTACGATTACCTTGTGATAGGTGGTGGTAGTGGAGGTAAGTAGTCTTCATCGTGACTATTCAACCTTTCTATTATAACCTACTATATGAAGGTATGTCATCCTCTCGTCGGGCTGCTGGATATCGTACACCCGAGAATCCTCTTAAAGTGGGTCTTATCGAAAGGGATGTTGACCATATGCTCGCTGGAACATGTGTCAATGTCGGTTGCGTGCCTAAGAAGGTAGTCCTAAGTATGGTTTTATGCATCGGATCGTAATTGCCTCCCCTTAGCTAACTTGGCATGCTGCTACTATGAATGAGATCTTCCATCGAGACGCTGGTCATTACGGTTTCCAAACTGCGGAAGGCGGCCGTAACGCTCCTGTGATCGATTACAGCACGTTCAAAGCTAGAAGGGATGAGTACCTTGCTGGTCGGCGGACTTTCTATCAAAATCTACTCAAGGAAGCTGGGGTAGGATCGTTGGGGTATTAATATCTTAGACACTTTGGATCTCTCTTATCATTCAGGTTGACTTGATCCGTTCCGCTGGTCGTATTGTTGGTAATGAGAGTGATAACGATAAGGTGACCATCCAGGTAGGTGGTATCCTTACCATTATTATTAGTGAGGTGGTATTGTCATTAGCTCGATGATGGTAAGAAGCTTACTGCTGGTCACGTCCTTATCGCTTGTGGAGGTCAACCCGAAACCCCTGATATCGAAGGGAAGGAGTTTGTGATTGATTCTGATGGTGAGTAGTTGCATGACTGCAGTCTCAAACATATGAAGGTATGATGATATTGTTCAGGTTTCTTCCAATTGGAGAAGATACCTAAGAGTGTTGTAGTAGCTGGTGCTGGTTATATCGCTGTAGAGTTGGCCGGCATTTTTAATGCCTTTGGTGCCGATACCACACTTACTGTTAGACGTCATAAGGTTGGAACTACCTACTTATAATACACGTTTATCACTATTGCTATTATCATTAGGCTTTACGTACCTTCGATGAAGATATATCCGATGAATTGATGGTACAGATGAAGAAGTCCGGAATGAAGTGATATCCTCATATCGGTATTAGAGTATAACCCCTCATGCTTTAGGGTGGTGACACAGTTTGTCCCCAAGAAGGTTACTAAGGATGAATCTACTGGTATCCTCACTCTTGTTGCCGAGTCGGGGGCTGAGATCTCTGCGGAATGTATTGTTATGGCTGCTGGTAGAAGTGTTAAGCCCAATGTCGAAGCTATCGGATGTAAGGGTATTATGGACCTCACTCCTAAGGGGTACATCAAGGTAATGCTTCTGTATGTCCAACCTCTAGATTGATGATTACCACTACTTTGAGTAGGTTGATAAGTATCAGAACACCTCCATGCCACGGGTATACGCTGTTGGAGATGCTGTTGGCAACTTTGAGCTCACTCCGGTCGCTATTGCTGCTGGTAGAACTTTATCAGACCGGTTATTTGGACCCTTCAAGGTGAGGAGTATTCGAATGTCCTACTATTCACTCATGTTGTTGTTGTTGTTGTTGTTGTTGTTGTTGTTGAATAGGATACAAGTAACCTGTACATAGACTATGAGACTATTCCTACTGTGGTTTTTGCCCATCCGCCGATTGGTACTTGTGGTCTCACAGAAGCTCAAGCCGTTGAGAAGTATGGTAAGGATAATCTTAAGGTAATTTATTAAACTCTCCTCTCATCATAGTTACTCTATCATCATCATCACTATTCAGATCTATCGTTCAAGGTTTGTGAATCTCTATTATGGTATATTCCAAGTAGAGCCCTCTGATAAGCCAAAGACTTTGGTAAAAGTAATCTGTACCGGTCCAGAGGAGAAGGTTGTTGGTCTTCATGTCATCGGTATGGGTGCTGATGAGCTTTTACAAGGCTTTGCAGTAGCCATGAGGATGGGTGCCACTAAGGCTGATCTTGATCGTACTGTTGCTATACATCCTACTGCTGGTGAGGAGATTGTTACTCTAGCACCTTGGGGACCTATGTCTAAGCATTAGATCAGCTGATGTTTTGGTTTCTTTTAGTTTCTTATCATTCACATTATAGCAGATTATGTGATTCAGATTCACCATTTCAGAGTGAAATTCCTCTTCATTGAAGGTGGTTTGAGTTGAGTGTTTCTTTCTTACATAGTCAGCAGTCTGGATAGGTTCCTCGCCGATGGAATGACCTCGCATGCTATCGTCGACATGAACTCGACAGTTGGTTAGGTTGAGGCGGATTGATGTCTTGATGAGTATCCCGTAGTATCCCATCGGTCTGACCGACCGGCATACTAGAGACTTTGACCGTAGGCGGGGTTCCGGGTACCAGACCCTTATCAGATCATATTAACGGGCTCTTCACGAGGGTATGATTGTAGTATGGCGGTCGCTCCGGTTGGGTCTGGATATGGACAACTCTGACCCTCAGCCAAGACGTATGGGTTGTGGGTTGTTCTGGAAAGGGGGTCAGCGCTTCATGTTGCGATGCTGCAGTGGTAATCTAAACTTGATGGGCACGAAGAAGCCACCTTCCACTTCTGTCCGTCGGACGTTCATCCTCACTCTATCATCATGTATGCTCGGGGCGCTCCTTTCTACCGGGTAGTAGTACCTTGAGATGCAGTAGTGAGGGGGCGGTCGTAGGTACTGGTATGGCACTATACAGGAGAGGAGGTGCCCTCCTCCTAGTCTACCGTTCACATTTAGAGAGGATCATGCTGCAAACTCAATAGCGGAACAAGGACAGGTTGATACTCTGTTCAATGGTGATGGTCGTAAGTGGAGTACTCAGATTGGGGGTAGCGAGCTTAGAGGGTCGATGCCCTTGAACATAACATGTAGAATATCAACAGCTATCCTCAGCAAACAGTAAGGTATCTCCATTATGCCTAGTCGATAAGACCACCACCACGTTCAGCATACCTCCAGTTTATATCCCATCTGATAATGATAAGAATCAACAGCTTCGCCTGCGCATACCTCAGGCTATCTACCAGACTATGGAGTCAGCAGTGATGCCTCTTAGGATGGCACAAGTAATCTCCATTGTTGTCAAGTGTGGGGATCAGTTACTAAGGTCGTCTCGAGATGGTCATCTCTCCATCCATCATGGGAGTATACATTCTTTGATGCTAATGATCGATGGAGCTTCCTCATGTCTCTCGCGGACAAGGCGGAAGGGACAACGGGCAAACTTTTCAACCGAATCAGTGGTAGTCTCGACAGTACTGCAGGATGATCGAAAGAACGGGCCCACCTCTCGAAATCTTCCAGCGTATGTGAATCTCAGACAAACTCAGGTACCATTGGAGAGAGCTCGACGAGGTCTCTCCAGTGGTAGCTGAATCAATTCCAGACTCTTCATACTCGAGTCGAGTGTCTTACTTGTCGAGTAACTCGACAAGGTATGACGATATGGATAAAGGAGGGGGAAGTGCTGGCAGATTTCATTTCTGCGGTGTTTCCGTGGTCTATCGATGGTCCAACTTAGCAATATGCAACGATATTTCATCATTTGGCATTGGAACGGTAAACCTGGTTGGGGCGCCTATGCCATCGTGCGTTCAACTTGGCGATATGCAACGATATTTCATCATTTGGCATTGGAACGGTAAACCTGGTTGGGGCGCCTATGCCATCGTGCGTTCAACTTGGCGATATGCAGCGATATTTCATCATTTGGCATTGGAACGGTAAACCTGGTTGGGGCGCCTATGCCATCGTGCGTTCAACTTGGCGATATGCAACGATATTTCATCATTTGGCATTGGAACGGTAAACCTGGTTGGGGCGCCTATGCCATCGTGCGTTCAACTTGGCGATATGCAACGATATTTCATCATTTGGCATTGGAACGGTAAACCTGGTTGGGGCGCCTATGCCATCGTGCGTTCAACTTGGCGATATGCAACGATATTTCATCATTTGGCATTGGAACGGTAAACCTGGTTGGGGCGCCTATGCCATCGTGCGTTCAACTTGGCGATATGCAACGATATTTCATCATTTGGCATTGGAACGGTAAACCTGGTTGGGGCGCCTATGCCATCGTGCGTTCAACTTGGCGATATGCAACGATATTTCATCATTTGGCATTGGAACGGTAAACCTGGTTGGGGCGCCTATGCCATCGTGCGTTCAACTTGGCGATATGCAACGATATTTCATCATTTGGCATTGGAACGGTAAACCTGGTTGGGGCGCCTATGCCATCGTGCGTTCAACTTGGCGATATGCAACGATATTTCATCATTTGGCATTGGAACGGTAAACCTGGTTGGGGCGCCTATGCCATCGTGCGTTCAACTTGGCGATATGCAACGATATTTCATCATTTGGCATTGGAACGGTAAACCTGGTTGGGGCGCCTATGCCATCGTGCGTTCAACTTGGCGATATGCAACGATATTTCATCATTTGGCATTGGAGCGGTAAACCTGGTTGGGACGCCTATGCCATCTTTGCGAACACTGCAGGAAGTTGGATCATGGATAGATGCAAATACTGCAAAATGGATTCTGCCAGCACTTCCCTCTCTACACGTTTTCTTCGTTTTGGGGGTATAACTCGGCGAGTGGTGAGAGTATGGAAGTAATCAACACCATTGGAAAGAGCTACCCAAGTGCCTTGAGATGGTGGCTGATATTCGCATGCGTTGAGAAATTACGGGGGTGGGGCCATTTGTTCTCGATCATCCTGTATGTCCTCAATTGGGTTGGAATGCATCAGGTTCGAACATAAGAGATGCTCTGTATAAGTTAGTTAGAATGGATGAAGTCGGCGGTCTACAGCTCCTGGGTGTCGTCCTATCGGAGCTGTTCCGATACAGTGTCATATACCTCAATGGTCATACTGTGGGGAGAGGCACTCATGGGTGGTATATTCCGCTCGCTTGGGATTGGCAACGCTTTTGGTTTCTACACCAGGATTGAAATATAGGTTCATTTTCCCTCGGCTGAGCTGAGAGTATTAATATTGTCAGCAAGATGTGCACATTCTCCAGCACTGAGCTAAACTTAGCATAATGCCGTAGAACTAGGTTGTAGTTACTGATCGGGCCGCCCGCATCGGGCGTGGGGCTGCTCAGGCTACAGCGACTCTTGTCATGTGCAATCCATCCTGATATTATGACCGCTCCCTTCCATATGGGTTCCCTTATTAGGTGGTGTATATTTTGATATCGATACACGATGTAAGGAGAGCATAGAGGACCTCCTCCGCCCTAGTGATGACCTGGTCTTTAGTTTTGGTAATATGCCTACACAACAGGTGATGGTCAACTGCCGTGTGTAGTACTCTAATTTGCCGTAGGTCTCCCAATGGGGGTTTGCCGCATCCCCACGGAACCCTATACTTAGGGAGCTCTTCGAGACAGCAATTGAAAAGATACTTTCCCATGATGTAGTATCGATCGATGGTCGGGGCTCTCTTCCACTGTACGTGTATGGTTCAGGAGGGTCGGGGCATTCCTAAGAGAATTGACGAGTTTGTGTCGATGGAGTTGATGGATAGAACCGTGAAGAAAGCGGTGGGAGTAGCTAGTTTGCATGCTGGTATGGAATATAAGACGAATGATGGAGTAATAGCATAGTGGTGTTGGCTTGAACTGTGTATTGGAGGTGTGAGGTTCAAATCTACCACTTATTACTTTTACCATACATGTTTATGTGGTAGCTCGTCAGATATCAGTACGAGTATTGCCACAAGACGGGGGTGAGCATTGGAATGGTAGAGTTGACTTCAAGTATGGTGGTTATGAGAAGGACTTGAAGAAGTGTGGTATTCGGCATTGGCACTATGGCTGGGGCCGATAGGAGAACAGCAGCATGTTGCCGAATGCTTGGTCTCTATAGTGTTCATTTTGGGACAGTGTTGTGTTGGAGTGAAGGGTAGGAAAAGTGGAACTCTGATAAAGAGGTTAGGATAGTCGCACTAGTACAGTCTATTGCATTCTGGAGAGCCTATTTGGATGTGAATCTTGAGGTTGGCATGGTAAGATACGAAGTTGGTTAGATTGGCGTCCGACCATTCCACTCATGTCGAGTTCATCTACTCCAGGAGGAAGGTTTGTAGAAGCCTCGTGTGGAGTGTCCTTGGATAGCTCGACAGAGAGTCCTGTTGAAAAACAGAGAGTATGTGGGATGTTTAACGTCTTACCGGCAGCCCAACAGGAACAGGTAGTATCATACTTCACTCGGGATATGGATACCAGGTGGATAAGTCGCGGCTATTAGGATAGGATGATAGAAGGGATGTGGGAGTATACAGTGAGAGGACATTTTGCAGTTCAGGTCCGACAACATGTTCAGGAGTATGCTAAAACGTTGAATAAACAACAGCCTAACTCGACTAAGAAGGGCATTGCTTTGTAATAGGGATAGATGGGAATACCCGTTCGCTATCACGGCACGGCATAGGTATCAGTTCTGGAAGACTATGGTATATCACCTATATGAGCATGCAGTGGAACAGAAACAAGTTCGACCGCCCCGGGCCTCGCCCCCTCCAGCAGCCCCACAACAACAAGCGGCGGTGGTGGCCTCAACGAGTAGTAGCCCTCAACAGTCAACACCACAGTCTGTCTACCAGCCTCAGTAAGTTGGGTATACTATTCGGTACATATGCTTCCTTTACAGACAGCAACAACAACAAGCAGCTATGTATATGATGTATCAACAGCAACAGCAGCAGCAAGCAGCTATGGCTTATCAACAGGTGCAGGGATCGAACTTGTGGTAGAGGGTATACTCACTCAGGCGTGGTATAATCAACAGAGGAGTGCTGTGGGGGGTCCTGCGGGGCATTATAATCAACCTGGTGCGGCCGCGGTGATTCAAAATGCTATGAAGAATAAAGTAAAATATGACTGGTGGTGGGGTAGATCCGGGGACCTTCCGATGCTCAGGCGGCAGCCAGTCAACATCCCCCTGGTATGCTGCAGTGGGTGCAGCGATTGTATGCTTCCCTCGGAGGCAGACCCAGCATGAGTCAGGAGCTCAGAACTGCTCGATTATCGGCAGCAGATACTGTCGTGAAGGAGATCACCAACAAGTTAAAAGCCGAAGGTGACGGAAACCCTGGTCTATGAGGCTTATTGATAATCGTAGTAGATCTTTGTGATGGGGACTGAGATGTAGACTCTTAGTGAATTGTTTAAGTGATACATAGTATTCCAACTCTGAATGGCTAGATCTGGGCGGGAGTGCTCTATGTGGGGAAGTTTTGATGAATTAATGCGTGTATGAGTAGGCACATACTGGACGACTGACTGGAACCATTATCCGGTACCACCAGAAAGGGATATAGATGCTAGAGTCGATCCGAAGTTGTGGGAACAGGTATACACTACAAGCCGTCAACTCCTTGAATGCTGTTGTTACAGGAAGCAACATCCCTAATGGTCCCCTCACCTAAGAGATCTCGTCGAGGAGGTAGCCCAAAGAAGAAGTCCCCTTCTAGACGCTTGTCTGGTGAGCTACACTTATTTAGTCTTGTAAACCTGTGCGAATCGCCCATTATTCGATCGGAATGCACCGATCCCTGCATACTCTTAGATGTTGAATGCAACTCTCCCCTTTCAGATGGTAATAGAGATTTCATACCGTTGAGTGATGGGCTTGCAGCAGCAACAACAAAAACAGGTTCCTATAGTGTAACGTTAACTCCAGGGGTCAATAAGAAAGGACAGGCGAACAAGCGGAAAGGGAAGCTACAAGCTAAGGCGAAGAAGGTGATGATTACCATACCACACTTGTCCCAACGAAGCTATCTTCATAGGGTGCCATATCAATGATGCAAGGGGCGACTACACAGGAGGAGCTAAGGCGACGACAACAGAGGATGGAACGATTTAGTAAGCAAGGGTCCTTCTACACATCAGAGGGATGAGGTTTCATTGAGAAGTCATTGATGAAAACCATGCAAGGGTCTCGTACAATAGTCATTCTGGAAATCATTGCTGTATGACGTAATTCGAAAGTTGCCTTTATTGCAGAGGCAGATGAAGCTGCATCGAGTTCCTCAGTTGTTGGAGGGCTTTGGACTGATGATGCCAACGGGTAAGCGGCGATTGCTGCCATGAGTTGTGTATCAATTCTATTGTCAGATCGGCAGCACCCCGCATCGCTCCGCTGGACGTCAACTTCTCCTTCGGAGTTGATGAGTCGGAAGTGTTTGACCAGACCGTCGACTTTGTGGTTGTGGGCACTTGCCAGAAAATGGAGAAAAGCTACCTCCGTTTGACGAGCCAACCCGATCCAAGTCTGGTAAGTTGAGGTCCGGTCAACATTCAAGGTATAGGGAATTGTAGTGATGATCATTAATAGTATGCATAACGCCACCCGAGTTCGATCCCGGCATGTTGCAAATTAATCCATTAATCAGGTGCGGCCCCCAGCGGTCCTAAAGAAGTGGATGGAGCATCTAAGGGAGTTCCATCGAAGCAAATCTCGTGACTGGGAGTACATTGGAGAACAGCTTAAGGTAGTTTGGCGTCGTTTCCTCTATCTTCATC
>NW_003209454.1:5458-37264 GCF_000006405.1 Perkinsus marinus ATCC 50983 | reverse complement strand
ATTGATAGGGGTCAACTATCATCGATTAATGAATCATGTTTGTCTCAGGGCGGTTCGACAGGATTTAACAGTGCAGAATATGAAGGACGAGTTTACTCGATCGGTTTATGAGGCAAACGCTAGATGGGCCTTGGAGGCAGAGGACTTGGGACAGTTCAATCAATGTCAAACTCAGCTGAAGTACTCATGATAACCAGCAGCAGCAGCATGAGCATTCTATTTCATATCTCTTTCTAGATATCTTTATGCTGCGGAAGGAGCGAATGATGACAACGTCACTTGTGAATTCCTCTGTTATCGACTTCTGTGAGTGAATGAGCACTATTCGCAGATATGTTATCAATTTCGTGGCGCGTGACAGATACTATTCCTTGCAGTCTCTGCGAGCGGATGAAATGAAGTTCCTTAGGATGCTAACTTCGGAGCAGCGTCATCATCCCTACGTTGTGTTCGCGAAGAGGATTCGACAAGCTATGGCAACCAATGATTATAAAGCATGTTTTCGGTAGGACTATGCATATCAGCGTATGCGAACGACATCTTCTTCCCATTCTGGTCGCCATATTCATCTGTTGCTCATCATTCACTGTTCATCGAATATGGTCATCATCAGTAGCTAACATTAGAGGCTTGGACTAAACACTGATACAGGAAGTGCCTCTCTATTTCTCGCGAGTTGTGATGCTCTTCTTTCATCATGTTCCATCCCTGCTGGAATTGTCTGGAATATGGTCTGATTGTGGAGTAGTGGTCTTCGTGGTGATTAGGCTAGTGAGGATAGCTCGTCGTGAATCATCTGAGGTTGATCATGATGATGAGGAAGATGGGGAAGATTCCACACCACGTTCAATACCAACAAGGGCGGCCCCGACTCATGCCTACCACCTATTGAGGCTCTTCCTACAACGTTTGCGTCTGAAGGCATTACGTACAATCACCAAAGCGTGAGCTCATTAAAGCGTATCTTACGCACAGCGAAGGTTTTCTTAACAGATACCAAACATATCCTGTCGGCCATCTTGTTGAAGTACTTGACTTCACAGATGTGAAAGATGCTTCTACTTGGCTGATTGAACATGGTAAGTACAATCTTCTATCAACCGCGCTCGGCCGTCCGATTGATTAGTAGTGTCTATTGTTCAGGACTGACACTTAAAACCTGGTCTGATGGTGAAGCGCACATTCAGTGCAAGCCTAGTCATGCAGCTATTTGCAATCATCCTGTGAGAAAGCGCTCGCCCAGTTGATCGATTTGATGAATAATTCTCTCAGGCATTGGTTTCTCGAAAACACACGATGATGGGATAGCGATTGTCTCCTATTGTTGTATCATTAGCGGTCTCCTACGCGAATTATATGATGTTATTATTAAATACTCAATGGGGGCAGGCAGGGAGCGAACCAGGGATCTCTCGCTTCTCAGTCTCTGGCATACTCAATGTCCCTTCATCGAAGTGCAACAGTGATGAGGGTTAGTCGGCCACTACTCGACCGAATGGAGCGCATCATGCATTACAAGAGCGACTACTATCCTAATCTCCCACAGTCGGAACATAAAGTTTGGCAAAACCCTGTAAATCGATCACGCGATCGATTGTCTGAATTATTGTACCTCTCAGGGAAGTCGTCCACCTTATCACCTGAAGCATCCCAAGCAGTACTTTGATTTCAAAACATTCCGAAATATGTTAAAGCATAAGAAACAAACCATGGGTCGAGCCGAGAAAAGAATAATCAAACGAGTTTATGCGAAGCCACCACCCAGCGATGACTGGGACGTTCTAAGGTGTGGAATAATGCTTGGTTGGAATCATATCAGTTTGGGGTGTATAACATGGAACCATTGCTGATATTTGACGCAAATGATCCGATGAGATTTTCCGAGCAGTATGATATGTGCTCTTACCGCTGCAGATTCCTACAAGAGATGGAATTTGGTGAGAATGCCGAGGAGGTTGCCTCATGTTTCGAAGATTGGTCGGACTTCATATCTTCCGATTATGAGGATGTCCAACGTGTGGTGAGTTCTTATCATATCCTGTTCTATCAGTCTGTTCCCTCTCGTAGGAGATGGCCCCGGAGCAGCGCAGGAAACTACTCGTGTATTTACGCAAATTCAACCATGGTGTTTGGCCAATTGAAGAATATCAGGAGCGGTTCAAGGTTGGCAAACGACAGCGTCCTCCGATCCACGTGTTTTCGACCTATTAGGGAACTCCGTTGGAAAATGAAGGGAAGCCCTGGACGGAAGAAGACGATAAGAAGCTCGTCGAGTTGGCGGAGGTTTATGATATCAATTTCGGTGACCCCTGGATATATCTCAGGTTAGCTCTCCAAAGAGTTGGGTTCTCTATGACTCTCTCATCTGAATGATCAGTTGGGAGCTCCAACGGCCGAGAGAGGACGTTATAAACCGGTATATGACGAAGGTTAAGTTCCCTCAACAACGTCTTTCGAAATGCGAACTTGCCATCACCAAATCAGCTCGTCCTTTGATGATGAGCCGAAGATTCCCGGTTCGGAGTCTTTACGTTCAGACTTGTTATAGTACGTGTGTTATTTTGTTAGTTACTGGCACCGACATGTTACGTTATTCCAACGGAAAAGAATTTCCGACTTGTTGACTCGTCAAGTGGATATCAACTGCCTGCCAACTTTAGACGTTTTAGACGCTCTGAGTGCTTCTGAGATATCATGTGTGCGAGCAACACGTTTCTGAGGTCGATTGGATTGCGTTCGTACATTTAGGGATAAAACGCAGAGCACTATCTGTCGGTAAAACTTTGAATGAAGGGGTACATCTTCATGCGGTTTGGGAGCCTTCATTCAGATGAGGGAATACTGTAGAAGGTGTTAACTCAGTGATGAATGAGAGTTACAAACTGAAATCCTACATGACTACGGCAAATATCATAATTGTTCAGTGAGTAAGATTTGAATTGAATCCGCAACGCATATCGGAGGATAAGGCCAGTTTCCAAGCTGTCGGAGGGGTCTTCTTCATTTGACCCGCCAATTCATTCTCCCTCAGGACATCTGGAAGATAGTATGAAACGAGTGCAACATGGTCTCGTGGCCTAATGGATAAGGCGTTGGTCTTCGGAACCAAAGATTGTGGGTTCGAGTCCCACCGAGATCGTTAGTTTTTCGTCATGTCTATTGCTGAACTATCGCATACTCGTATCGTATGGTCTCATGACCTTGTATATCTCGGTCTCCTTCGGTACGTCATTGATATCGCCTAAGT
Source organism: Perkinsus marinus ATCC 50983 (assembly GCF_000006405.1). Lineage (NCBI taxonomy): Eukaryota > Perkinsozoa > Perkinsida > Perkinsidae > Perkinsus > Perkinsus marinus. The sequence continues at coordinate 34,017 of NW_003209454.1, read as the reverse complement.
CACCATTAGATCATCATGCAAGAAGGAATTACTTCACTGTGTAAGTTCGCACCGACCCTGCTCTCTGTCCCATATGCCGGAACAAGAGGCGTCAGACATATTCCTACTCTTCTCCCCATCTAGAGCACATCCCGAAGCACTCTTGGAACTGCTCGTACTACTTGAGAGGACTTACATGCAAAAGGCATCCTCGATGGGTATATGATCCTAGAGGGTCCTTTGACATAACCCACCTCAAAGACCTCTCACGCTCTGCAACGGATTTTTTTAGTTTCATTTTGGACGCAAGTAGCGATGGTTTACGTTAGATGAGTATGCTCAGATCGGCTCACATCGGCAGCTCTTTCCCGGAATTTCACTCTGCCAGCAGCTTGACGAAGCATTAACGTTATTTCTCTGTTACAATCTTGCCGAGGCCCAAGTATGATGTGAGTAAACTTGGACTGACGGTTTTATATAGCGGGTCACCTATAATTCAGTATAATTGTGTAACGGTTCGTGGTCGATTTTGCTAATACATATTGGTATTTCTCTTATGCTTAGAACTCATAATATTCGAAGTTCCAAACTCCCCATCCTTAAGTTACTTGAGTTACAACATCTTCCCGTTTTGAATTTTCAGAACCAATGACACTGTCCGCTCCGACTACAACACTACCTACGGTAACTAGGGACGTCGAACCCAAGACTTGAATAAGCACGAGCACGAACGTGTTACAACGTGTGTAACTATCATGAGGCCCGCTGGGCATTACAACTACTACGGTTTAGGTCTACCAACGCATGGAATACAGTACGGTCGTATCACACTGAATCATGATCAATACACTCTACGACGGCGACGTGGCACGCCAATTCAAAAAACTAATTGATGCGACAAGGATAAAAAGTGAGAGCAAATCAATTTATCGACCAACAGGCTGACATGAGGGGATCGATAACAAGGCCGACTGTGAATAGCCACCAGTGAGGGTCTCTCCCTTGACTAAAGAGCACTGGAGAGGCTCAGATAACGAGAATCCAGTGGCGCACAGCGGCTCACAAGATCGATCCGAGAGAGTCGTCAATTCAGTCTTACCAACACATCGCCACGATAACCATTCATCCATGGTCAAATAGTCAACATCATCATCACCATAAGCATCAATCGGACTCTTCCCTGATGCCGTAAGACCCATACCAGCAGTTTCCAACTCTTCCAATGAGAGAAAACCATCATTATTGGTATCAACGGATTTGAATACATTAGATAGACCAGCAGTAGTGTACTGTGGGAAAACGTCGGGGATACCAGTGTAAACATCAACCAGATTCTGGCCCGACGAACAAATCACATCGCTCAGTATCGGATGGTAGATCGTTGACATAAATCCAAATAATGCACTCGATGTGAGAGCAGCAAAGATTAGAGTGAAAATCCAAGCGACAATTATCTTACCAAAAAGGCCCCAATTGACACTCTCTCGACCATTCTTCTCACATAGTCCAACACCAATAGTGGAGCCGACCATACAATGAGTTGTTGACAATGGTATACCAAGGTTAGAGCCAACAAGAATGACCCAAGCCGAGCCAAGCTCAATACAAGCTCCTCTAGCTGGACTTACCTTAATAAGACAACAACCAACAGTTCTGATAACATTATAACCATACGTTAACAGTCCGATGACAATACCAGCACCACCAAATAAGAGGATCCAAAAAGGAATGTCAACCTTGGAAACGACATCAGCAGTTTGCCAAGTACCCCATATAGAAGCAATAGGACCGATAGCGTTGGCAACATCATTAGCACCATGGCTCACCGAGGCAAAGGAGGCACTAACAACTTGTAGGATATTGAAAGTCTCCTCAGCCTTCGGTGGGAACACCTCCGCATTGTCGTGTATAACAGCAACATTATCATCACCGTCGCGTGCCTCAGAATGTAGATCTCTATTATAACCAAACTTTTTCGTCTGTACCACACTCTCTGTAGAAACCACACCTTCTTCTTCACTACCCGACGCAGTGCCCTCACGAGTAGTCGGGGCGGTAGCCGGTAATGGTAACTCAGCAATTTCCGGCGCGGATCTAATCCGACGTTTGACCAAACGATAGGTCGCGATGTACGTTACGAAGGCCAGAATAACGCCAATACCAACAGCGATCAATGCCGCGAACACTGGGTGGTCAGACACAAATGATTTCAGCTGTTTTTGAGAGTTCTTGAACATAATGAACATACACACGCTGATGAAGACGATGAGGAGGAGTAGCGGGTAAAAACGGTAGGAATATTTGGCAGCCTTCTCACCCTTGCGTAATATAAAAGTTCTGATTAACAAGAACCAGAAGCCACCAACAACTGCTGCTAAGAATGGTGATGTTATCCACGATACAACAACCATCAAGATCGAGAACCAATCAACAGCGTCATAACTCACGGACATACCAACACCGATCAGTCCTCCTATGATGGAATGCGTAGTCGATACAGGAAACGACATGACTGTCGCAAGAATGAGCCACGCACCAGCACCCGTAAGAGCCGAGAACATAGCCAACATTAATAAATCGGGGTTGTACAAAAAGTAATCCGGGTTAAGAATGTCCTTACGTACAGTGTCAGTCACAGAAGCTCCCATACCAATAACGCCAACCATCTCGCAGACCGCAGCCAACAACACCGCTTGCTTGAGAGTAATAGACTTGGCACCAACCGATGCAGAGAAGGAATTAGCAACATCATTAGCACCGATACCATACGCCATGATAAAGCCCACGATAAAGCCCATGACCACCAACCATAGGAATTCACTCTGGAAGACTGAGAGGTCGCTCGCGTTACCGGCTGGGTTGGCAACACCTTGAACCACCACGACGACTGGGAGAAGTGACGCTGTGCAGAGAATAACTCTCAACATAGTCCCACCACCGGAAGGCTAAGAAGAACTGCAATAAAAACAAAATTGCTCCCACCATACACCACATGAAGATGACCCTAAGCCTCTGTTTCTGAATACGACTTTACTATCACACTAGTAAAAGGCAATACGAGTCGGGGCAGAAATGAAAGCCGTTCACCGAATAGAGGCAGCAACCTAATAACAGTACTAGTACGTACTAACACGGTTATTCGTACAGTGTAAATCTCGCCTGCCCAAAATTTTTTTGCCCGAAACGGCTTAGCTGAGGCTCCCTAACTTCCCATTCTGTCCTACACTCAGGCGCTGTCAGTCAACCCGTGTGAGTGTTACTACTAACAGCAGTTGAATGCCTCTAAACTGTATGCGTGCGAGTGAGATGTATGCGCGGACAATTCGCGTATACATATCTAGTGATGTAATCCTTTTTGAGAATTACCACCATGACCAGGTGACCAACACAACCAGGGAGAGTATAAGAAACACGAATAAACTAATGAACTATCATCTTATAAGAGCCTCCATACATCGTATAACCAAACCAAGCTTCGACAATAACAACTTTTGCGCCTGTAAATATGACGCTCAAGGTGAGAGTGCATTCATCAATACTCACCGTCGTGTCAGAGTCTCGAATATTCTGAACTGCTACAAAGCTGTCAGGAGCCTCCCCCAAGCCCTTCATCTGTTGTACTATTCTACTTAGCCGTTCTATCAGCTCGGGCGTACCTGATACGATTAGTAACAGAAGTAGCAAAGGAGTGGTATCACCACGAATAGAGGAAGTGTTCATGGAAAGGGCCAGCTCGCGTAACCAATCCAATTTGGAGTCGACCACAGCGACACTTATATCACTCCTAGGGGCCTTCAATTGCAACACCAACGCATCAACTGAATATCATTTGTCACTGCCTGACTACTGTCCTTGTCTGACTCACTCAGATCCACTTTGATAAGAGGTCGTGTGGAAAGTGGGACGTTTGTCGTACCGGGTAAAGTATGACTCAACCACATCTCAGGCTGTGAGGAGGTTTTCTCCAACAACTCTTGCAAGACATCATCACTATTCTGCTCATCGACCTACATCATATATCAAAAACAGAAGAGTTAATCAACAAGTAGCGCTCTGCACGCATGCACACGACTTGTACATGCGTGCACGTGAACCAATACCATATCTACTTGTAAAGTATAAGCAACAACCGCCTGGAAAGCCTCGTCCCATTTCCCTTCATCAATCAGTCCCTTCATCTGTCGTCGCACCGCATCGGTTGAACCTGAAAAATGCTCACCCAAGTATTGAACCCGGGTCCCTTACCTGCCAATGTAGGGCTCGAGGGTGCGCTATCCTCTCGACCATTACATACACTCTTAACTCTAATCACCTAAAATGCCGGTACAATGATTCGACCCAGCGACCACCGGTGTGATAGTGCAAACCAATACCGTGACACCAAATCACCACAGATATTAACCCACCTCTTGAAGGTCCCTCATCTGAGCGAGCATCGGCCTTATGACCTGCCCTCTCACTTGCTCGAGTACCTTCATCATCCATATCATGATTCCAACGAGTTGCGGTATGTACTACCTGCTCAGTAATCTCAGCCTCGGATCGACTGGGAAGGTTGGGCGTTAGAGCGCGTGTGTCAAATTGCCTCGCAAAATCCTCGTCCTGAGTAAAACGCCTCCTGCCGGGATCGAACTTGCGCCGATTTCGACACCTTGCCAAGGGCTCGCAACTCCTTAACCGCTTCCGCTAACTTCACATTAATTTCACTACTCGCGAATTGTTGCTTCCTGAAATTGTGAGTGCATTCCGATTCAAAACGTATATAAATTATAAAGTACTACTGCGCCAAGCCCCGGACTCGACTTTCCAAACTCTTGCATTTGTTAGACAACAACGAAATCTAAAAGAAGCCGTGAGAGTTGCATAAAATTCGACACTCAAATTTGTCACTACCGTCTGGCGAGCAGAATCCAATGCTTGACGGAGTTCCTCCACTTGAGCCGTCTGATCCGCAGAAGCCTTCAATCTGAAAACCGACGAAAGGAATCTTAACATCCGACGGGTAAGATACGAACTAGGTCGGAGAAACAACTGTTTACGTGAGAGAATCCACACAATCGAGCATGGCCGGAACCAAACGATGTTTGATCTCGCTCGAAAGGGACTTTTCCAATTCGGTGTCGATCGCGCTCTCTAATGCACTCTTCACCTGAACCGAGGAACTGAGGGGGAATGAGCGTCATCGAGGAATAAAAATATACAAACTGAATTCAGGCGAACACCATCAACTCAGCTTCCCAAGAGTAACAGAGTAGTATTGGCCTGCCAATACTACTCTGTTACTCTTGGGAGGAGACTACTCGGAGCTCTGTAGGCTATAACAAATTACAAAAGCTGTGATAGATGTAATATTCGCATTCCTCGAATAAATGCCAATAATAGACTCCGCACTAGAGTAGTTGCTAATAGTTCTACAATCAGAGATGTACATTACCCTGCCGATTTCAGTGCTACTACCTGTCCACTGGTAACAGCCTCAGAAGTGCCCTTGTCCATAACACTTGCCATCTTCTCAACAAAGGTCTCATTCATGACCATATGCGCTACAGACCGATAAATGGTAGCTTTCATATCACCAACAAGTTCAGATAGATGTTCAATCGCCTGAAAAACAATAAGAAGAACAGCGCGTACACATCCACACTGTGAAGGGGGAATATAAACATGGTCAACTACGTGCGTTGGTGACAATAAAATTTTTTTGGCAAATTCTTATTGGTGTCTATACACTTCTACCCAAATTCGCATATAAACTCCTCTAACTAGTGAGAGAACTCCTGAGCTCAGCTGAGCGGAAGCGAACAGTATTCCTCCGACACCGTCACCTCAGATGAATCCTTTCCAATGATCTCCGGTAGCATCTTCGTTTGGATATCATTCTGTAGGGCAACTCTTATCGCTGTACGCCATAAACATGGAATAAATGTTATGGATACCACACCATGAGAAAGTTCCCGTATTACCAGGTCCATAAAGTTTCAAGGTATCATAACTAAGTGTATCCTCATCAGCCAGATTTGCCGGTCGACCATCGTTAAAGAGCTTCTTGAATGTCGGGTTTGCAGCACCCAACTTTTTATGATGATGACCATGTGAATGATGCTCTGACTCTGACTTCAATGCTGCTTCGGCTTTTATACTGGACATTATCATACGATATACAACTTGAAAATATTTTGTGGAAGAAATCATAGTATGCAAATCACGAATAATAAGTTTACCAACATCCCCAGCCTCTAAAAGGACCGGGGACATCTGGGTTCGATCCCAGCGGCTTGTATTTTGCCGGGCTAATCCCACAACCCAGGAACAGCTGTTGAGTATTCAATCAACAGAGCTCAGCCCACCTCACTATGGCAGCGAATATTCCCCCACGACGCGAGGTGATGCTCTATTGCGGCTCTTCAATGGAGTTAATGCACAGAACTCGTGTAGAGCGGATTCATCGTGTCATCGACCTGGTTTGTTCCGTTGCTATTCGAATGAACTTTATTTCTCTGATAAGCCCGTTGACAGCCATCCTTATTTAATTCATCATCAGCCAATAGGTAACCATATCAGGCTGACATGATTCCTCAAGTTAGAGTGTCGAACTGTAACGATTAGTAATAATCACAGTTCGGAACTGTGTAACCGTCGTCGTCGTCATCGCCTGCTACTACTACTACTACTACTACGTCATGATGTTGTTACTAACATCATAAAGCGCATCTTCGGTCGTTTCTAAAGGCCTACAATCAACAACGAACTTTCCGTTTTTTGACAGTTTTACAACATATAGAACTATCTCCACACAGGCAGCGAATTCATCTTTGAGATCTGCAGACTCTGCCCATCAAGGAAATCATCCGCGTGATCGATTACATGGGCGCGCGCGTTCCACGTTGCATCGACCGTACCCTTTCTCCACACATTGGTGGCAACGATCGTATGATATTATATGAGAGTAGTAGGTTTGAAATATCGTCAGTTGGATGAGGGATGGTATCAGAGAGTATACTGTAAGCAATGTGATTAAGTCGGGGAAATAATTTCGACGTGGAGACGATCCTTCGCCATTATTAATGGCTTCAGCGCAATATCTTATACTGCGGTGTATGTTGCGGTTTCATGGGTATCTTGAGGTTGAGATGGTAAGATACAAAGCAGGTACGAATGAGTAACATTTTAGATAGCGCAATTCGACATAACGTAAAGTGTCATCTCGTCTCACAGGCTAGCTGTCCTCTCCTTAGCTTGCGTCGCTAAATCCATTACATTTCCAACACAAGGACTCTAATCAGCTTGTTTTATCAACGAGTTGCGACATGTCACCTCAACCTTCCCCCACTACGACCTTTGCTGTCGATGACGATGATGATACTCTCTACGACATCATGCAAGAATCTAAGATCTTCCGAGCGCTCCTCCTTGGACATCAAGACGACCAAGAAGCTAAGATTGAATATGATGGTAATAGACTACCTCATTCCGCCTTATTTGAATTTTTCCGTCTCAGAGAGTGACCGCCTGCCGTCATCAGTCCCCTCTTCCCTAATCTTCGTGGACACTATTGACCAACGACCAACCAAGCACCAACGACTCGGATACTCCAACGACTACGATTACATACAAGGTGTCGAGTTGCTCCCTTTGGAGAACTCCTTCATACCAGAAAGTCCACGCCTAAGTTATCTCAGTGAAAGCCTGTCTGACGTCCCCGAGCTATTCTTGCCTCCACTGTGTGAAGAAGAAGATACCCATCACGCACAGCGAAGAAGTGGTTTGAGAAGGGTCGTAGACCGTAGACGGCTGGTCGGCCAGAGACGACGTTTGATCAGAAGCTTAGGGTTGGCTGAGGTCACCAGAGGATCCGAAACGTATGTTTCGGCTTCAACCAAGCGACCAGCGCACAGCGAAGATTATTATTAGTGACGCTAACTATAGGGGAGATATCTTCTGATCGCACTCGGAAGATTTTCAGCACTACTAGGGTTGTAGTAGTGGCAAGGTAGAGGCTGCACTGTACGTCAACAACGTTTCAAAATAGGATGTTTTATTGGGTTTTCACTCTCAATGCAAACAACTGCTCATTAGTGTCCTCTCTATGGGAATCGGATTGGCTCAAGGAAGCTACTCGTGAGCTTCGCTCGCAGTGTGAGGAATCGTGCACATGGCCAACCACGTGTGTTGGTGACAATATCAAAAATTATGATAAAATTCTTATTGCTTCTTGTACAGTCCTACCCGAACTCGTTAGGATATTAAATGGTCAGTGAGGGAACTCGCCGAGTCAGCTGAGGAGGGTGGACGTATATACACTGTTCGCCCGAGTGGGTGTTCATTCCCGGGTTGTTCTTGACGGCTGACCATCCTACTAAACTCCATTTGTATCACTTAAACCGTTAGGTCCTCATCAGTCGGTCTCTCGTCATTGCATGTCCGCTCGCGTATGATCTCGGCTACTAATGGCAGTCGCTGTACTATTGTGGTAGAAGGAATAGCCAAGTTAGGTAAGATATTTAGAAAATCTTCGCTGTGCGGTATAATAAAAGAAAGGAAAATTGCGCTCCTTAGATTGTGCGTTATGTAGCGTAGTTTTGTGCCATACAGGACGACAGTAACGCGGTGTTGATTCGCGTGAGCTACGCTGGCAGATTACATCTATGGCTCTGACTGCCACCCTCACAGGAGGCGCTGGTTGGTGAATACGGTAAGAAGCTATTGCTGATCGATCATTCCGAGGTGTAATGAATGCTCCAGTGTACGATTGTTTGCCGACATACCTCTAGCGAACGATGTGGCCACAATAATGAGAGCATCAATCACAAATTCTTTCACCAATTCAGATCATGATTACGCTATTAGTAATTGTTCTCAGATTAAGCTCAGCACTAATGCTCGAACTAACTGTAAATGTTGAACCCAACAGGTATGAGATGAAGAGACAGTGGTAGAACGTAGAAGCGCATAGATTATAACGTTGGTGAGGAAAGTTGCACGTATGATGATGTACTTATACAGCAGCACCGGCACCAGCGGCCTCCTCTTCATCAAGTAGGGGACTGCGAGCCGCCTTCAATCTGAACAAAAATCATACTCTCGCGCTAGAATTAACAGTGTTGGAGTAGGAATGTATGTTCGCTTCCCACAGCTGAGCTCTGGAGTTTTCTCACCAATTATAAAAACCAACAAGAATTTCCCAAAACTACGTAGTGCATATTTTCCCACACTATAAATGTAACTCACTTTTCCTCCTTCTCGTGCCTTGTGAGGGCCTCCTGAGCACATTTGGTGAAATCACAACGATAGATAATCGCACCGTAACTGACAAGTTCATCCATCAACAGTAACTGGGCAATGGTAATAATGACTTACGCTGAACAGGTGATGGCCATACCAACAACAGAGGCCCACCAGATGCCGGGGACACCCATGGCCGGCAGAGCTCCCCAACCGAACGCGAAGAGATAACTGAATAAACGACAGTGTTGGAATATGCGTTCAGTTTACTCAGCTCCTGAGCTCAGGCGTAAAACAGTAAACGAGAATTTCGTCACTGATGAACATAGTGGAAAGAACTTACCCCAGAGGAAGTCGAATCAAGAGCATAGCGAGCAGCTTATAGGTCGAGGCTCGTCCCTGAATGACAGTAATGACCAACACATACTGTGATACACACATACCTGGAGAGCACATCCTCTGAGGACACCTTCTTGGCAGGCTTGCATGGCGTCAAATATGCAGAATACAGAGACGGCTAGTAGTGCCGGACATAGGATAGAGAGGACCTGAAGGGGTAGTAGTAGTAAAGTGAAGGGGATGGTATACCTATCGTCTTACCGCTGGATCGCGGCTATAGAGGTATGCAACGTAGTAACGGAAGTTGCACATGAGAATAGCAACCACAATAAAGCAGACGAGAGTTCCTCTGATGATCTTATGGTTGAACAGATGAGCCGTACGGACATCACCAGCGCCAAGAGAATTGCCTGAAAATAAGCCGTTCGTATGCTCGTACACATTGTATCAGAGTTCATGAATTTTATACAAGTGCTGAGAGATACCACTGATAGCTTACCAACGAGAGCGCTGGCACTCTGGCTAATACCACACGGGCCCATATAGATGATGGAGACGATGTTAGAGGCGGCCACGTGAGCTGCCAAAGACATCGGGCCAACCCAACCCGCGAATACCGACTAAAGGAGTTCACTGTGCATGAGTGAAGCCAAAGGCGTCTTACCTGAACTTCATAAGCCCACCATTCGCTCCACATAAGGAGGGCAGAGGGGATAGCGAGAGCCACAAACTCCCACAAGTTGTGGAGGCTCTCTGGGGTCCAACCATGGGCATGGGTCTCGGGATGCAATACGGCAGCGTAGAGCTCAAGGAGGATGAATCGACCCCATTGGGTACAGGTCATGGCAATACCAACACCATAGGCGCCGAAGTGGAACCTGAGCCGACCTGTTGATGAATCAAGGGAGGTAGAGGACGAGGAGGAGTACTTGAATAAGAAGAGCCAACAGAAAAGGGCATGGCCACAGCCTGTGATGGCGTTGACATATAGAGGGGCTTCTGGTAGCCTATGGGACCTGTCGAGGGATCGCCAATATTATAGAACATACACGTAGTTATGCATTACCTCAAGAAACTGCACATAGCATTGTACATGAAGAATGGCCAGAGACCCCAGTTCATACCGCGTACGTAACTGAGTAATACTAGAAGTGATGGGATTGAGTGAGTCGTAAGCTTTACTCAGCGGCCAGCTTAGACGTGAGGGGGTCCTGGTTCATCCAGAGGAGGATGGGCTCAGTGTAGAACCTGGGATAGGTAATCTCGTGGCGCGTGACGGAGGAATAGGTGTATTACATGACTATGAAGCAAGGAACGAAGGCAATGGTGCCGACAATACGTGCACGATTGAAGTAGATGAGGCCGAGGTGGGGGTTGCCGGCGCCGACTGCCTGGCTGACTAGAGTGTCAAGGACCTACGACCATCCATTATGGTACGATATGGATCTACCAGGATTCGAACCAGAGTTGGTTGGTGGCAAGATGAGGAGGCTAACCATTCAACCACTTACCGACATGAGACCGACTCCAATACTGAATCCGAACACGTTCTGGATGACCGATCCGAGACCAATGGCGCCAAGCATATTGGAATCATTAGTGGCCGATACAAAGAAGATAGTGATAACGAATATAGAGTACCTGTTCCCGGAAATTCCATACCACTCCTCCCCCAAATCACACGAATATCCCCCAAATCGTACATAACGAGGAAGCTGATCATGTTGGGAATGGCCAACTGCATTATCTGCACGAAGGGGGACTTCTTGTTCGCCTTCTCGAGACGGCTTTCACCAGATGCGGTCATTGGAACTATCTCAGTCGTCAAACTAAGGCGGGAGATATCTTGAGGTTCCCCAAGAAAGATACAAAATAGGTCCGATTGGATCCTCCTGGCCATCATCAAAAAACCCTTGACTAATCGCCCTGCCATCTTGTGACTGTCTATATCCACATGACAACAATAGAATAATAATCTTTCCCAGCTAACCTCATTAGCAGCCCAATTCCGAGAGCATATCGATCAGAATGGCGTGCGCATTTTCATTTCGTGACCACTCGTCAAGGGTATTGAGACAGTTATGGTCGAGGAGTTTTGAGCTACATAGTCTTCTTGGCGTCATGTTACATAGGGAATCTTGAGAGACGATCTGGCAATGATGAGGACCTTCATCCGAGTTTTGTCTCTAGTATATTTTCAAGTATGGTAGAGTTGGAAAGCCTGAATCTTCTGGATGGTATTGAGAAAGTTAAGGCAGACGTATCGGCCTTACCGGGAGCCTTCAAGGCATCAACACAAGAGGTCTACAAACGAGTACGTGTTGCTGCTGAGTCGACTGATCATCAAAGCCGTAAATCAATTATTATATGTACAGTTATTCTCATACTTCTCATATCTGTTTATTCATTCATCTTTGTATTGTCACCAAGCATAACTAGAAATGCCATCAATGAGACCAGATGGTTCGTCAGGCGTTTAGAGGTCGCCAACAAGACCGATTGCAGTCTTCATGAATGGGCCGAATTATGTATGCACGCCGTGATGGATTTGGACATCACTAACAATGCCTTCGTCGGTCTATCTATTATGGGCTCGAGTTTGTCCATGGAAGTACATGGTCGATTGGCGTTAAATCAACTCATGGCCCGACATGAACTTGGGCGGGCGTATTTACCCGAAGTATATCTACCTGCTCATTCTACTACTCAGATAACCTTGAGACAGTTTTGGCCTATCGCTTCGCTGGCCGTGTATTCTCTGCTTCGTGATAGAGTTATGAATGGTATAATTACTGATCTCGAATTTGATGGTTATGTTAATGTACGTCTTCTTGGCGTTGAGAATCGGGATATTCATATTCATCACAAGCGGGCCCGACTCAACATCACGGGTCTCAATCTCGCATTACCAGAGTCTTTGAGAGGCGGAACATAGTTCTTTTATGGTTATCATTCCTTTTTATATGCGCCGCTTGCGTTCATGAGTCAGTCGGAATATGATCAATGAGCGAATGCGTTATCTCTTATGGGGAACTCGACAACTTTCAAAGAAGGCAATCAGTGAACAAATACTTTCATAATTGAGCAGAAGGACGAAGCTTCCATGAGTAAAAAGGTTGTCGGATAAGATCATTCCATGCAGCCCACAATACTTTCAAAAACAGTGAGAATCTTATTAGCATGAAAACGATGCCTGACTTTGATCTCATCACTATCAATACGATTTGCCATTGCATTCATTATCGGATAACACCGTTTCACTGATACGTCGTGGTCATCGATCGCAAATGATTGAAAGCACAAGGACCTTTCAAAAACATCGTACAAGTGCCCTCGGAGACTCTGGATCCGAGTCTTAGCAAACTCCGAGTGGTACTCTTTTCGGTGGAGTTTCTGGGCACATTTTCCGAGCATGTTGTCTGAGCAGTTGCGATATCCGTTCCCCTTTCCGAGTGAAATCGTTCCATTAAAGAATCGTCCAGCTTCACGTTTATACTCACGTTGTACAAATGGCTTTGAGTTGATATACAGTATATCTCCCTTTTCTCTCACAGTCTAGAAGTCATAGAATGCTCGTTAATGATTGAAATAATAGTGAATTGCTTCAGAGCATATACCTGGGCTTAGCCGTTCATATCGGAGGTACTGAGTTCAAGGCCATACTCCTATACTGGTTATCTGCCTGGTGATAGGAGTGCTGCTAAAGGAAAAAGTGAATGACTTTATTGGTACTCTAGGGACTCAGAGACACTACCTACTTTACTGGTACTCCGGAGAGAAGGTAGTACCCTCTTAACCAGCCGGAATATGTTACTGCCCTATTTTGAATTTGTGGAACTGCTCGGATTCCGAGAGCTCACAATACAACTTTCGAATTAGTGTAGTGAAACATAAACGATAGAGCTTCGACTCAGGCGAGTTCACGATATAGCAGTTGGGAGCAAGGTGGAGCACCTGGTATGTATGGTGATGGGAACAGCCGAAAAAGGTTGATCTCGTACATACTGATGAAACTGCCGCATTAGGTCGGGAACTGTACTGTCGGTTGCCAACATCCTGAGGCATCGAGAATGATGTGCGCCATAGCTAATGTTATGATAATCGATCGACTCGCCGCGCTCTGTTGTGGAGGACAGCTCCCTATCTGAGGTTCGTTCTGCAAACAATGTCTTTGAAGGTTGCTGCCGCCTATTGCATGGCCTATGTGGCCGGTCAGGAGTCTCCTAGTGAGGCTGATGTAATATTAGGAAGGGTATCTTGAGGTTCATGCGTATAAGATACGGAATAGGTCCGCAAATGGAACATTTCTGGGGCCGCTATGCCATGCACTCATCCGAATTACTTATTTTTTCGTCAGGTTAAGAAGATTCTCGAGTCCGTGAGTGCCCCCATCGAGGAGGAGCAGATCAAGTCCCTCGTTAGCCAGCTTGATGGTAAAGACATCGCCGCTCTTATTAAGGACGGCAAGGAGAAGCTCTCTTCTTGTGCTGGTGCCGCTCCCGCTGCTGCTGGTAATAACATCTTATGTAGGCTTAGTGTACGAGTGATGAAAAAAGATATACCTTCGTCCTAGCAATATGGCTGCGGACCAATTACCATGCTAATTCTGACGGATCTTTGGTGACGATGACAATGATGAGGAAAATATACAATTGCTTAGCACTCTGTGCTGACTCAAATACTCCATGCTAATACTGAGTCATCCATTTCTGTGCCATTTCATACCGTTCCTTTTCAATTCTTATATTGTTATTATTTCAGGCGCTTCTTCTGGTGCTGCCGCTGCTGCCACCGAGGAGGAGGCCGCTGCTTCTGTCGAGGAAGAGGAGGAAGAGGAAGAGGACATGGGCTTCGACCTCTTCGATTAAGTTTCTTCTAACTAGTCCATTGTCGGCACTAGACGGAGTAGCTTGCAGGAACGGAATCTCTATTGTTGTGTTGGTAGTCTTGTTACAATCAGCCGTGTGGACAATATTAAACCTTATATTCAGCGCTCGTTGTTGATTGCAATTGGTCGAGCAATCGACCCGAGATCGAATCTTGCTGGGGTAGGTTAATTTATTTGCAATTATGGCTGGCAACGACTCGCACTTGTCATTTTCTCTGATAATCGGAAGGGTGAGTTGATTTGCTAGATTTGCGCAGGCTGCTCTCTGTTGGGTTCAGCCGGCTGGTCAGTAAGTACTGCCGTAAAGTGTTAAAGTAACTCGCACTTTTAAAAGCTTATTATTATGACCCTTTCTCACTCGTACTTGTTCGTGGGCAGATTGAAGGTGGAAATCTCGCGCTCATACATGCATTGGATGAACCTATTGCATCTCAGCCTTCAGCCTAATGTTAGTTTCTATGCTTTTGTAAGAGGTCTGCGTTGGAGCCCTCAGCTGACCTATAGCTTCGATGATTGCACCGCTCACATCAGTCTTTAGAAATACTTTCTCGTCCAATCCCCTGTTGAAGTTATCCGCACCGACATCGAGCTTGCCCATGGTATGCCGTGGAAGATCTCGAGGGTGGCGTTAGTATTTTCCAGGGCCGAGTATTTTGTCGAGGCATTGCTACTGCCGTTGGTGCTGTGAAGGAAATAGAGAAGTCTTATTTTCCGCTGAGATGGATGCAACCTCTTGTATCGGAAGGTGTAGGTTAACTTTAGTAAAAAGTAAAAATACCCTCAAAAGTAGTGTTCATCCGCAGACTCAATATATGACTTATGCGAACTCATCCGTTTCTAGTACGGAACGACATGCATATGGTTTTTTCATTGCTTTTTGTACACTTCTTGAGTCGTGTGTAAATTTTCATGGGTAAGCTCTCGAGCTCACCTGAAGAACCCAAACATAGACTCGCACATAGCATAGTTGATGTAATTGGTGAGGTCTCCTCTATTGCTGTATGATCAGGGAATACGTCCTGGCCATCGATTGCAATACGACTCCAATACTCCGATTCATCTCGGTCAGATCCTAGATAGTAAAGGCTCCAGGCAGAAACTAAGGTGATGTGGACTGAACGTGTGTTTCGTGTGATACTGTCATTATAGGGAGATACCTCGACGAAGGGTCATCCAAAGTGAAGGAGCAGAGCACGAGTCGTATACTAGGGTGGCCAGCATACTTAGAGTAATCCCCCCTTATCTAATATGGACGTCCTAGTCACCACGAACGGTAGAGTGAATTTCTGCCGATCATTTTTGATTTCCCCTTACATCGGGTTTTAACGAGCTTACGCCGGTCATCCTTTGGCTCGTTATATGGCGAGTGTTGTTTGATGACATCTAATACATTGTGGAACTATGCATGTTGATGACAAGAGGAAGTTCAGAGTAAATGGAAGGCCAATTGTCGCTGCTTCTGCGTATCCCTCCCCCTTTAGTTATGCATAGATTCCTTTGATGCAGCGAGGGAACTCAACTGAGGAAAGTTTTCATATTATGTTTTCATATTTTTATTATATTTGCGTGTTTTTTGTCAAACTAAATATGCATTTCAACCCTCATTTAACCCGTACAAATATCCTCTGTATTGTACCGTTTTCAGCAAGTCCAGGGGCCCTATGCGCCATTCCAGCATCCCATCAAGCTAAGTGCGGTGGTTTCAGTGATGGATGGTATGAATCAGTCGGAGTACCGGAAAGATATGCAGCAGCGTACTGATGGGAAAAAGAGTATTCCCTATAAGATGTACGTCCATGATGCTTGGTGATCGTCCCTCATCTTGACCCCAGCTCGTGCATGCTGCTGTTTCCGCTACAGTCACTGCAGAGTTCAACTTCACGAGGGGTGTACGTATATAACCTCAGGTTTATTCCTTGATCATTTCTGTTATGTCTGGTCGGAGTTGTACCACTTGCTTTACACATTCAAAGATTCTTCATCTCTTGCAGTTGATAATCGTCATACTATTGGTGGTAGTAGTGGTTCTGGGGACAGTGTAGAACATGCCTTTCCTGAACTACGTATACTAAGTGAAATATTCAGAGGACATTTTAGAGAATTCCGGTTGTCTTGGGTGGTGCATGGTGGGTTTACTCTCATAATATAGAGAACCAAGCATAAGTTCCAACACTGCGTTCTGAGCAGGTGGAGGTCCTATCCCTGTGTTTTTGTAGATAATAGGGTTGGCCTTGGCAGCCGTTCCCATGATTATCTTAGCCCTACTGATGCCCATATGGATTATCATTGGAATTTTATACCAGGCTAGATGGGCCCGGAGCGGCGACGGCGCCATCTTTACTCAAGCCGATCTTGATGGTAGCACAACAGTGACGGTGACATTCAGGAGGGTCCTTTCAGGTTCGGTTTCACTCCGCGCGCCTTTCGGTGAATCGATGCGTGGCCAATTTGGGCTGACGAGACGAGAATCTAATATAGTAATGATGGGATGTTCTTCGCAAGTAGTAAGAATAAACGTAGTTACTTCTGGATACTACGAGTCCTCAACGCCCTATGGTTGAGATTCTGCACGAGATGAATGATGCGGGGTTCGTAGCGGACAGCATTTGTTGCTGTATTTGTTTATCGTCCTACTTGGAAGGGGACGCCAGTGGACGGCGTCTACTCTGTGGCCACGTATTCCATACGAGCTGCATCGATAGCTGGGCAAACAAGCAAGATCATTGTCCGCTATGCCGTGAGGAATTCTCGAAAGGATTCGAACTGCGAGGCACTATTTTCGAATAACAGTACTCCATTTTATGTGATTCAAGTAGCGCCTATTGAAACATCTTTTAAATTTGGATTTTTTCCTCAGCGATTGTCCACTCAGCTTCATGCTTGTTATTTCATTCTCTGCATTTGTTGTATTGTACAGTAGTTGGTCACGGTAAGCATCTGTGTACCCTTCCTTGAGGAGAGTAGTGGAGAGTGATCATGATTGTATTGTAGCTATGTTAGATTTGTAGTAGATAGCGCAATAAGGGCCCTGACCATCTGCCATTAGTTCCCGAGGGTTATGCGGCAAAGTGCCTCGCATCTCCCCATACTTGGTCCACCTGCCCAATCGGCCGTAATTCTGTAGTTAATATCATAGACGTTGAGTGGTAGACTACCACTGGTAGTTAATGACTGCCTTCCCAAAAGGCAGTACACCGCCATCTTACGGAGACCACCCCTGTCTCCTCACCGATGCACCGTCTAAGATTCCCTTCCATGCCATGGGAGCAGGTGTTCTTCTCACTGTGAGAGTTGATGAATTCACTCCAGATGGGGCCGCTATGCCAACACTAGATATGCCTAAGTACGATCGATATCTCTGGGTGGCGCCTCTATGCCATGATTTGGTCACTCAACTCGGCAGGACCTGCCCGGCAGGTCGCGCATGGAAGATCAATCACTCCGAGTGGGGCCGCTATACCAATACTAGATATCCCTTAGTTCGATAAATCTCTCTGGGTGGGGCAGCTATGCCACCCAAAAATACCACTCATTCCCAAACAGCACGGAACATCATTCGAATGGGGAACATCCCGCGTGAAGATTCAGATTAGGCCTCCACAAGGACCCAAAATATTGCACGCATGCGCATTGTCCAGATCCCGGGCTCGGTCGGATCTGGAAGTTAGCGACCGCCCATTGAATCAGAAACGCTTGGTCAACCAGTGGTGATGACAGATATTTGGTTTGGTTTTGATGATCTTTGGGACTCCTGTAGCGTGGTATATAAGCAATTAATGATGAGTTAGTGATAGTGTGCACGCATGAGTCCGTGTTGAGCCGTAGCCATCTGGCTCAAGTTCGTTTTGTTGTAATCTCCACTCTCCCCTCCGTATCGCGTTCCTCAGTGCTGGGAGGTTCAACTAACACATCGCCATCGATAATGAGATCCTGTCCGAAGTGAACACACATGAAGTAAGTGGACACTTGAAGGGACAGAAAAGGAGTTCACTCTATGATGAACGGCTACCTCTGACAATCTATGAAGTAGGAGGCTGATGGGTGATTCATGCGCGTAAGCTTAAAATAGAAGGACAGGTGAGAGCGTGAACGTGCGTGGAACGACCAGTTATAAGATTGCAGATTGAGGATCCGTTCTGAACCAAAATGTGCTGTTTGTAGCCGAACGCTCACCATCAGTTCCCTCCCATTGTGATGTTTAGTAGAACGATAAAGCTCCATCTTTGTAGCAGTTCATTGAGGCTTGATTATGTTATTGCGCGCATCTCGGGGTGACTGTCTCTCGGCTTTAGCTATCCGCGCAATCTGCGTGCATAAAATTTTCTCTGCCGATTCCGATTTCCTCTGTTAACCGCTGATGAAGTACATTGCCCTCCTCCTCGGTAGCTACCTCTCCTTCGTGGCCGGTTTTGAGGGTGCTTATGAGTCCTTCCGTAACGACCCTATCGAGACTTTCAACTTCGAGCCCAACTCTAAGACGGTGCTCATCTCACTCAGAGACTCCCAGGTCACCCTGAAGGCTGCTTACAATCAGGATCAGCAGAAAGTGAGTTTAACCCTTGGAAGAATGGACCTCGAGTACTTGAAGCAGAAGTTCCCCGACTTGGTCGACGATTCCACTTTTGATGATGTGATTCTGCTATCTAACGCCAATTCTATCATCGTCAAATATAAGGATGGGATTACGAAGCTCTACAGTGGCAGTTAGATTCGATCCAACCAGCTAAGGGAAGACACAGAACAGCTCCTCGTGCCTGACTAGCGCTATTTCCGCATTATGTGTTGTTCACTTCCCGTGGTTGATATTTCAGTCGAGTACTCTCATTTTTTCCGTCATCCCACTATGAATTCTCATGGTCAGTTCTGGTGTGAGTCGGTATCATTGATGAAGATTAGACAATATGAAAGGTTTCGTATTGGTCAACGCTCCAGCGTGTGAAGTATGATAACATCATTCAGTTAGTCCTCCACATAACTACCCTGGGATTTCAATACCACTTTTCATTATCATCCTATTGTTCTTTGCACTGAGTTGTGTTGCCACTGAGTGTGAATCCAACAGTGCTAAATCGAGCTTTCATACCATAGACATCGTGAGAAGGAACCTGTAACAGTTTTGGTACTTCATTTCGCGTGGCACGAACGAGATAGTCTTGTGAGTCGATGGAAACGAATAAGGGCGGCTTTGATCGTGTTCAGTTGGATACTCACAACGTCTCTCGTTGACTTCAGCGTAATGAGACTAAATGAGAACGGTTCCGGGCATCTCTTTAATAAAGATGATGTTATAAGAAGTCTTTATAGCATAATCGAGGGAAAACCAAGTATATCAAAAGCATCCTTTTTATGTGAGATAGGGTTGTTAGAATCGAGTCGGTTCAACCGACAACATAAGTTAGAATAGAAAAGACAGCGCCTTTCGGTACTGTTGTCGAATCGACAGTGTTGGAGTGTATGTTTGGTTGCCTCAGCTCAGCCGGTTAGCTTCTAAGGGTAGCATCAAGAAGATTCACACACGACTTATGGTATAAAAACGATTCCAAGTATCCTCTCAGGAATTCCTCATGGTCATCAACACAAGAGGTTCATCATGCGTGTACTTCTCCAAACTGCATATCGATATCAATCTTCCAGGGCTCATCGAGATCAACGCTTAGTACACTCAAATTCTTCATTTTAATGGATTAAACTTAGGTCGCAGGTTCGAACCCCATAGGGTACATTTTTCTGCATATAATTTATCGATCACGCTGCGGGCGCGCTCTATTCTCTCCCATCCACCCCTCCCAATGGCCGCTACTACTACCACATTGCCCTAATCATGGTGCTAATCAGAAAGGAGGACCGTCGTACTGTCTATGAGCATCTCTTCAAGGAGGGCGTCATCGTTGTTGAGAAGAAGCCCACTTTGAAGCATCATCGTCAGATGGAGGTTGCCAACCTTCATGTCATGATGATCATGAAGTCCCTCTCTTCCAGGTAATACCCCCTCACATTACTTATCATCTCTCTACCTTATCCTTTTTCAGAGATCTTGTTGATGAGAAGTTCAACTGGCAGTGGCATTACTATACCCTCAATGATGATGGCATCGAGTATCTTCGTCAATACCTCCACCTTCCCTGTACTACTAACGTGACTATTCTATCCTTCATAATTGACTACTGATCAGGCCACCGCTTTCCCCGATACCATGACCAAGCAGCGCCCTACTCGTGCTATTGGTGGTGACGATGAGGAGCGTAAGCCCCGTCGTGACTGGGGTGGCAACAAGTGGGGTCAGCAGCAACAGAAGCCTGTCGAGGCCTAAAGCGGGTTTAGGATGATGATTAAGGCTCGGTGCGGTTGAACGCCTATTTATCATCGTGTTGTGTTTAGTGAAAACCATAGTATGTTTGAGGGAAATTTCAACCATAGTTTCTTTGGGAGCGCGCGATGAAATTCAGGTTGCCGCCGTAGTGTTGAACATGTGTGCCTTTATAGAGTCGAGCTGTTTCACCAGTCAAGAATATTCTGTGTCTCGGGCAATCAGAACGTGTGAATGAGTAGAGTTGACAGGAAATGATGGATTTCCGAGTAGCATACCATCTGGCATTAATATTGAAATCAACATCATTATCAGCCCTTTTTAAATGATGTATTTTTGATCGATATCATTTATATAATGAATTCTTTATATTAGTGAAATTGAGATCAGTTTAGGTATAGCTATTTGTACACCATTGTGTATGTCGTACAAGTGGGTGTTATACCTTGGTAGTGATTATTGACGCTAGGAGGCAATACGGTTGGTTATTGACAACAAGGCATGCAGGGAGTGTCCTGTTAGGGGAGAATGCTCCCTTGTCTCGGGCAAGCATAGGAATGAGCTTATTCAACAGGAAAATTACGAGTTTCCCGTGTAGTACGGAATTATGGTATGAGTTTTGTAACTTCCGGAAGGCCCCTAGGTGCACTACATTGATAGTAATCATTGATTTTGAGAGGATAAACAACTAGTAACGGTGGGTTCGCGTGGACGAGTCCAACCAGCTCAACCGAAATGCACAAACTTTTCATATGACATCACCAGATCGATTGCCTGATATACACATTGAAATTGACTGCTGACGATAGACATGATAACCATGTGTTAGGAAACCCGGCTAACTCGCTAGTCGGGGGTATCAAAGTGTTCCACGATACCGATCATGTGCTGTCGGAGGTATCTAGTATTTTATGGTTCATTTATCGACAAAAGGAAGGCGGTTCTGCATTCCTACTCTACCCAACAGGATAGGCCTTGAGAGGCGTATCCAATTCTTCATTGAGTGTGTTCCACATGAAACGGTTCATGCAAGATGTGGATGAAGATACTCATACAAATACGTAACGTGCGCAACCAGGAAGGGAGATCCTCCACTGGGCT
Source organism: Perkinsus marinus ATCC 50983 (assembly GCF_000006405.1). Classification (NCBI taxonomy): domain Eukaryota; phylum Perkinsozoa; order Perkinsida; family Perkinsidae; genus Perkinsus; species Perkinsus marinus. The sequence goes on along the minus strand of NW_003209454.1, from coordinate 12,181 downwards.
CATAGACTCCAGATGAAAATATAAGTTGTAACTCATCGTCACGAGTAAATCCTCCACAGGTGAAATCCTGTAAGAAAAAGTCGCGAATAGTTTGGTATTCACCATTCTCTTTAAACAAATTTTGTTCCGAAAGAATTGCGAGGAAGTTACTACGCTCTTTGCTCAACACAGGGGTCAGTAAATACAGGAACCGCTTTGAGTTGGTTATCCAGTAAGATGTATACTTCCCCGAAACGTGACGAGGGCATCTCAAATGTTATCAACAAGTCTTTTGACGAGGCAGAGGTCGATCTAATGAGAGCCCACTTCTTCAGACGGGTGAGTCTTGGCCACTGAAGGAACACACTATGTTCGCTTCCCTCAGCTGAGTTCCTAATTGTAGAAGCTTGTAGAGATAGGAGTGCGGAGAAACCAACAAGAATTTCCCGAAATTCCATCAAAATTCCCATATTGTCTTGACCATGTGCATATATTCTCACACTGGTTGTCACAATGGTGTTCTCGATGTCACGACAGGCCTGTTCAGAGTAAACGGCAAGGGGTATGCACTGCAGCTGATATCCCATCACTGCTGCGGTGCTGTGGCTTCGCACCTTCCAAAAGAGTGTTGACATTATATCAAGTGGGTCTTCATAATGAGCTCAATACCTTCAGTTCATTCTGGGAAGCGATACGCCCCGTTTCCATTTGCATGTTTATCAAAATCCGTCAACTCGAAATTAAAATTGGTCGGCCGAGTTGATCTCCCTTCCTCACCAATCTCCGATCGATGCATCGTTTTCTCTATTCTTTATCATACTCATGCTGTCTGATCGACCATGCGGTGAAAGGTGAATACCTAATACCTACCTGAATACCAATAAGGTGAAACCTATAGCGTATTTTACTTTTGTCGAAGTTAGTAAATCATCATGGCACAAGTTACATATTAGATGTATACATCTCGAGTCACCTCTGCACATTTCAGAAAGAGATCGACGACGCTGGTGGACTCGTGTCGTTCGGCACATTTCTCGACTATTGTTGCCGATGTCGAGACGCCATGTCAGAGGTTACTCAGACCGATTTGGTTAGTTTCGGTAAATCTTTGGGAAGTGCGGGGATGCATGGGAAATTATCTGCGAAAACTCTGAGGTGAGATGATTCCTCCAACATCTTCATTATTGATATCAATCTTTCTAGGAACCTCCTAATGCATGTTGGAGAACCGTTAAGTTCTGAGGAGCTGAAAAACTTCTTTAAGGACTTCGCCGTTGATGAGGACGGTCTAGTGAATTACGAGCATATAATAAATACGTGAGTAACAGTCGTGCTTTTGAGAATGATCATGGATGACATAATGAATAATGACGTTACGTATATCCTTCGTCAGAATCCTTTAGCACTGTCCCCACACGTTTCTATATGCGACATGCTCAAGAACTTGTGATGACGACCGACATGATTGTTGTGCGAGTCTTCAATATGAAAATTTCACTCGCGGGGCTTCTTGTTCGGTACATCGTCGAGATTCATGGCTCGTATGTTTTCTTGACTTAGGGCTTCAATGATTTGTAGTGCTAGCGGCGAATCAACAAGTCAAATCCAACTTCGTGTTGGAGAAGCACGGGCCTTGCCGCCGATCATCCTTGTTCGTAGATTCATCCAATTCACAAACCGAGAATTGGCCAATATGCAATTTTCAGTTATCTCCATTAGCCCTGTAACGCGATGATCGAACATCGTGATAATCCATCAACACATAATAACAACATGATCTGGATGAGGCAACACTTAACATCTTGCAACAGGATATCACTAAGAATCATTTGATAGACGAAATCTGAATACCACTCTACTCCTCAGTGAAGCTCTTGAGCCAATCTTTTGGCGCGTATTTTAGCAAGCGATCCATAAAAAATCTTCGGTCGTTGAAGAATTGGTCAAGCCATAGAGTATTAGGTTTATAATCAGCTGGAGGATTCTGATCGATATAGGTAGCCATCTCGGTGCAGGTAGGCTTCTGGTCAATCAATGATACGAGACCAGGCATGATGTCCATGAACGGGTTAACCATCGTGAAGTACGTCCCACTCTTTTCGGCTGAGTCCGCTCTGTCAATATACGTACCGTCGGCGTCAGGCCCAAGGCGAAACCTCCAACTTCCATCGCCGTATAACCTGAAGAGAATATAATCGATCGAATTGTTCAATATAGGGCATGATACTTATATTCAGCTCTGAATTCTTTCCCATCATCATCAGTGACAGCTGCTTTGATAGAATGAGAGTTTCCCTCGGACTTTTCGGTAGTGACGGTGACATTCTCGTATTTGATGAGGCACTGCATACTCTCAACTGCTCCCACCTGCTTGATCGAATCGGCTAAAGGCTGAATCTGAGGACCTCGGGAAATAATGTATACATAGTATGCTCTACAACGCAGTGCAGGATCGATGATTATGTGTAGTGACTACACATGATCGACTGATTCTAATCCCTGGATGCGATGCTAATTGCAAGGCGGATCCTTAGAGGAGTTGACAACCAACAATACTCCTCTGTGAAGGAGGAAAGTAGATAGGGTCTCACCTCGTGGTGGGACACACTCCCGATGGTTCGGAGAGCTGTCACTGGGATTGACAGTGACATCCAAGCTATGATCGCGGTGCGCATGATGAAGGATGAGGAGAAGTTGAAATCCTGAACTATTGGAGAAGCTTCGTCGAGTCGCCATTCAAGATATGTGAGGGTATCACATATCATGTGGCTGAAGGTTATCGGAGGAGTGGTATCATTCGTGCAATAAGAGACTGTTTCTCCGCTCGGAAGTTTTAGTTTGGGCCAAGTCGGAAAACCAGATCGTGCCCGAAGATCCAGCCACTTTTGTACCAATCCATTTTTGAACCAATCCAAGTAGCGCCCGCCCCTCTCTAAAAAGCTTCCCTTCGGGAAGCGCTTCGCTCCGCGAACCACTTTCGTACCATAATCGTCCCTATTTCGGAGATTTTCTCTCAAATGTGGGGAAAAGTGGGTTAAGTACCACTCCTTCGGGAATCGACCGAACTTAGGACTGTCGCACGCTGATGTGGCGTATGTAGATTATAAATCGCGTGGTGCTTGGACATCTGACGGGGCCCGAATATGGATTCCCTCACGATGGATTCTTCGTACAAGCTATGCGTCAACTCTACGGCTCACGTGAAGTCCTGAATGTTGCAGTGCAACAACAAGAATACGGGAGCAATACCTGTGGACTCCACGCGGTAGCTAGATTGACCGAAGTGGTGCTGAATAGGCAGTGGTTCACTCTCACGGTGTTCGAAGAAAGCCGGATGCGTTACCATGCTGCGCAGTGCATCTCCAGCGGTCGGGTGTTACGTTTCCCGGAAGTATTCCCGGCCCCTCCTACTAGGAGGCTCCTAGCATGGCCTTTGGGCCAGAAGGGAGGATAGTAATTTAAGTGGGTTTTTTTTATCTTGGAGTATTGTACATGTTTTTAAATATAAAAATAGTGGGGTTGAGTTGAGGCTCAACTGTTGAGCCGAAGTGCTTTAAGGGGATGAGTATTAAATGTAAGATACAAAACGCGATACGGAGAAATGGAGTCCCGAGTCCGAAGTTAGTTCGTACAAAATAGTATTCTACCGGTATCGACCCCACAACCTCGCGTTACTTGCCTCACATGCCTAACCGACACACCATTCTGCCGTGAGCAAGATGCTGTGCAGTCAACGGGCTCCACAATTATCGCACGAACAACCGGGTTGTTACAACCCCACGAGTGTGTACGAAAAGCTGGAGAACCCGTAAAACTAAGTAGTGCGGCTTCGGACGGATAACCACAGTCAGGCGAGTCAGGTGCAAGTACGATAAGGTAATGATGAACACCCCCTCGTGTTACAAAGTCAGGAAGGTTCGGTGTCGAGTGGTATAGTTGTTAAGCGCTCGCCCATTTGGTACAGAAGTGGACAAATTCCCCAGTATAAAATTTAGTACAACACAATCGTCGGTGTGTGAGCTTGTCACGAATTCGGGTTTTTTTACACCACCAAAAACGTTTGGTTCAAAAGTGGATTGGTACAAAAGTGGAGACACGTGCCCGAAGGACTTGCTGAAGGCAAGTGAACTCCTACTAGGAATTTCCTGGCGAATAGTAGCAATTCAGGAAAGTTTTGCTCGTGTGATGCATCTTCGTCGTTGATTTGGAAATCAACCTAGTTGGAACCAGGAAGGATCCTTCGCCGAGTGCGTCATCCGCTGTAAACGGAGTTATAGTATAATCCTGATCACTTAAGGGGGCTCCACCTATGTTTGTATGATTGTTATACAGCGGCTTCCCGCAGGGTGAGCGATACGAGATATGCTCAATTCAGTGATTTGAATCATCACAGACAATCACCGTGTACCAACCATGATCGTGACATTGTAGTGAATCAAGCCGAACTCAAGTAGTATACTTGGATAAAAGTAGTAGGTTTATGAGTACACCTCACTTAGCAAGAACCTTATCGTGCCCTAGCGTCACGCTAAAATGACACAGCTAATACAAAGACAAATAGTTGTGATACAGGGATAATCTCTACACATATGACTCGTTGAGCGGCCTTGGATTACCGCCCTTTTTCCTGAACAACAGGGGACAGAATGTGATGGGTCACATACCGTAGCAGCCTCAACTAGTTAATGCAACATGTTCTCGTATCAGGCTGCGGCCCATGTAACGGTACATTCCGACTTCCTGTTCTTGGCTGCTCTAAGAGTGTCCTCCTTCGACACCTATCATACCTTTTCTCGAGCCCCGGGGGGCCCTGGCTACTTGCCATAGTACGAAAGAGGACCCTCGAGGAGTCGGGATGCGGATGGTTTGGTGACATAACACAATTATTTATATCTTGGATTCAATACATGAGGACATCACGTCATATAACATCAATGAAATTAATCTGATGAATATTCTAATAATGTTCATCACCAATCCTCAGTTCCACCTGACACCATCTGATCCTAATCGACTTTAATTCTTCTGATAAAGTCAATGGTCTCTTGAGGGAGTGGACTTCCCCATGGTTTGCCATCAATAAAGACTGCTACTTGGCGGCATCCAGATTCCTTTCTGAGCGAATCAACTACATCGGAAATTATCTTGCAGAAAGGGTTTTCCTCTTTCCAAAAAAGGCACGCGCCCCTCGCCCTGTGTGTCTTGCGGTCATCAATCACAGCCTCGGCAAAAGCTGCTGTATTCTTCGGAGCGCCACCATCAGTGTCACTATATTTACTTATAGTCATATCCGTATTGCCATAATTAATAAGGCATCTTCCATCGTCATCATCCTCGGCACCGGCTGGCTGGACCTGCAGACGGAAATAATTCTGAGTTATTGAAGTGCATTCTGACCAGTCGCGATTCTTTTTATGACATTCCTACAATTCAATGAAATGTAGAGTTGAAGTGCTACGAGTGCCGCAAACTAGTATTCTAAATCGAAATATGGTAGATAAAACATTCGATTGGGTTGAAGGGAAATACCGCGAGATCGCTGAAGCAGGAGAAAGTGTGAAAGGCAGGTTACTCGATAACAGCTAATCGTCGCTCGAATATCCATATTCTTAATGATTCAGATCAGTTCGGACCGAACTTATTTATTATGTTATCACCCTAGTGATATGAAGAACACTAGTGTAGGACATCTTTCACGACTACAGCATATCACCGCGAATATAGAGTATTACGCCACTCCACGTGAAACGGGTGAAACTCCATTATTCTATCAACTATCGAGTGTGCTCATCTCGGAACATAAGTTTGGATGATGCTACATCCCTACGTCGTGAGGGTAGGTGTTGATGGTGTGTAGGGCTGAGGCATACAATAACGGCATACAATATATTATCGAGGTTAACATTTTCGAGACGGGGAATTACTGAGGAAAGATCACAATCTCGTACACAGGCTGTGCTGATCTTCGTGGGTAGACATGTGTTATAGAACTCAAATCCCCAGAGTTGGGTGAAGATCTCAATAGTATTAATTATTGATGACTGATTAGCAGCCGTTTCATTATCATCATGGGCGTGCGGTACGATAGATACTTGGGCAATCTGAGGACAAGGCAGAAATGATGACAGGTTAAAAGGTGGCGTGTTCAATTGACGAGCGGCGCTTCTGAGCTTCAAGAACGTTTCCAGAATTGATAAAACTCGATCTCGATCATCAGGAGAGGTCTATTGAGCATCCCGACAGTTTTTGTAGTGGCGGCCGAGAAAGTCGAGTTGTGCTCGAGAGACTGACAAGTGACAGTGGTAGGTGCAGTCGTAAGAGAAAACTTGAGAAGCTCTGTAGGCTTGAAAACACTGGGCGCGCGCGACTTTTAGTGATTTAGAAGACCCACTTTAGTGACACCGTCTGGTTGCCCCGGCAGTAGTCTATGGTGCAATAATGATGATGAATCACTGGAGAGAATGATGAATATAACAAAGGGAAGAAGTTACATTTCAGCTGTAGCACTGAAAATGCACAGACGATTATAGATGTGATAAATGTTCCGATTTGGGGATATTTTACCTGCTCATAAACAGCGCGTTTACCGTTTTGTGGCGCGCAGTAATATAATTTCCTATTCCACTGCTACTTCATAATGACTCATGTAATAACGACGATTATTAAGCATCTCACGTAACGCTCGGATGCAGGCCAAACCTCCGAGGGTTGATTGGGAGATCCCCAGTAGCTACGATATTCGGC
>NW_003209454.1:0-5358 GCF_000006405.1 Perkinsus marinus ATCC 50983 | reverse complement strand
TTTCACGACCCGTTTTACGTGAAGTGGCGTAAAACTCGGTGAAAAACGCCATATCGTGAAATATGTTTTTCACTAGTGTTTTTCATATCACTAGGGTGAAATTCCATTGAATTTGGGAGAAAAATTTCCCAAAAATTAAATCAGTTTTTCATGCTGAAAAAAGTTGAAATTTCTCGACTGAAAAAAAATTAGTGGAAAAATTTCTCATTTAAGATGTATTTTCGTAAAAATGAGTTTTTTTTTCACGGAAATTTCAAATTCGTATACCGGGAAAATGATAGCAAATTTCAAGTCGTTTTAATCGAAAATTTTTTCACAATTAAAATTCCGTGTTGGAGGAATATATCTTCGCTTCCCTCATCAGCTGAGCTCCGGAGTTTACATACGAATTCGAATAAAAGTGTACAAATATCAATAAAAATTCTCCCAAAAATTTTCCGTATTGTCATCACCAACACATGTAGTTTTCCATGTGCATATTTTCCCAGGAATAAAATCAGAAAATTTCTCGACCAGATTTTTCACGAAAATCATTTGTGATTTTTTTTTCAGATTGGTACATAGTAGTATAATAAAACTTGTAGACATCATAGTCCCCGACGATTTACTCAAATTTAATGATATCTATTTGGTAATAATAAAGGGGAGAAATTACGGGATTAAAATAATAAGAGTTTTAATAATTTTGATCATTTCAATGGAGTTTCACCCTAGTGATATAGAAACACTAGTGAAAAATATATTTCACGACTATGGCGTTTTCACCGAGTTTTACGCAACTTCGCGTAAAACGGGTAAAAATCCAATAATTTTAAGAAGTTCAGAAATTTTAATATAACCTCTTGAAAAATCTCGGCAAGATAGAAAAGAAACATTTTTTCAATTTCTCCCTAGTTTTTCTGCGTATGATTGTTTTTCCTTTTTCTTTATTTTTTATTTTTTTTATTTTTTTTATTTTTTTCAGGTTCTCGAGATGGCTGACAGCGATTTAAAAAAATTATTTCGACAAGCAATTTTTCTCACAGATATGCACGTACGGACGCTTTTGTATAATCTTCTGGTGGGAGTTAAATTTCTGCATTCTGCCGGAGTTTATCACCGAGATTTGGTAATATAATAAATGGGGTCGTAGAGGGTTTACTGGTGATGTGAAAAAAATTTATATTTCATTTGGTGAAAAACGCGTAAAACACGTGATTCACTTCATATCGCGTTTTTCACATGGAGTTTTACGCCACTTCACGTAAAACGGGTTGTGAAACTCAAGTGCTCATGTGATTTAGTTTCATAAAAATTTCGAACTTTTTCCCGGAAAACTTGTTTGATTTTACGCAAAAAATTTGGGTTTTTTTGAAACATTCCTTCCTGATGTTATCAACTGAATAATTGGAGAAAATATTTCATTTTTTTTAGAAACCTGCAAACTGTCTGGTCCACCAAGATTGCTCAATTAAAATATGCGATTTTGGTTTATCCCGGGCTGTTGGTATGGAAAAAGAAATTGAAAAAAGTATTTTCACTGAAAAATTGGCAAAAAAAGAAAATTCACTTGTTGGTGATGATGATAATGAGGTAGTAGGGGGAAAAATTATGTAAAATTTTTTCAGATTTTTCTGATTGAAAATTTATTGGTGATTGTGGTATCATAACTGTACGAGAAAATACGCATGTGATCAACTACATGTGTTGGTGATGACAATATGGGAAAATCTTTGGGAAAATTGTTATTGATATTTGTACACTTTCATTCGAATTCGAATGTAAACTCTTGAGCTCAGCTGATGAGGAAAGCGAAGATATATTCCTGCCGAAAATTCCATTCATTTCGCGTAAAACGCGTATTTCACATATTATGTGTATTTTTTACGTTTACATATTGATTTGGCGAGGTTTACATGTGATGTGAAAAACACCAATGAAAAACACTTGGTGAAAAACGCGTAAAACATGTGATGTGGAATGGTGTGATTTCCCTGGCGTAATTCGCGCAGTATTTTCACTTTATATCGCGTTTTTCACATTGAGTATTACGCCACTTCGCGTAAAACTCCAAATAAGGACTGTTGTTATTTCAGAGTTGGAATATACGTTCGCTTTCCTCAGGAATTTATGTATTATGTATTCATCAGAATTTACATGAAAATTCGGGTAAAAGTGTACAGAAATTAGTAAAAATTTTCGCAAAATTTTCCATTTGTGAATGACCATGTGCATATTTTCTCACATTTAGTGAACTTTTTTCAGGGTAGTAAATCGCGAAAACATCGCGGGTTGAGGAGACAGCTGACGGGGCATATAGTGACGAGGTAAAAAGGAGGAAATTTTCGGGAATTTTCTGTTTTTTTCGGTAAAAATTAATTTGGTATAATACATGGGTGGCAGATCTGAGGAAAAATTACGGAAATTTTTACTTTTTATTAAATTTAGTGAAATGTAAAATTATGGGGAAAATTACATATGTTATATCTAGAGCTTTAGAAATTTTTGATATGGAGTTCTTTGATGTTGGTGAATATTCATAGTAAGAGTTGAAAATTTAAGAAAAAAGTATTATTTTTTATTTTTTTTCGTAAAAGCTTTTTCCTCAAGTTTATGATTCTGTCATTATGTCCGTTCATATCGTGATAATTTTTCGCAAAATTTTTATGTTGAAATTATACGGAGTTTCAGTTGGCAGTATAATTGGAATAATGTAAAAAGTGAGATCTAGTTTCAGAAATTGGATTTTTTTAGTGGTAAGAACGCATAGAAATTTGTCGGTAAAATTAAATTTGCGATCTTTTTCTCTCCTTCTTTTTGATCTAGGTGGTATAGATCACCAGAAGTTATATTTGTCCAGGACGCGTATGATGAAGGTGTAGACGTGTGGAGCGTTGGATGCATATTTGCTGAGTTATTGGGTATGCACAGGGCAAGGTCTTTTACACGTGATATGAAATTTTCATAATTTGAATAATATGAATAATATGAAACCCGAATGTTTTTCATAATGAAAAACACTGGTGAAAAACGCGTAAAACACTGGTGACTGTCATTAGTATTATGTCCCAGCTCAGCTAGTGAGAGTCTTGATGTAAACGATGGAGTTGCTATTTTTGATGATGGAGTTTCATCCGTTGTACGTGAAGTGGCGTCGTAATAGTCGGTGAAAAGCCGATATTCGCGGTGATATGCAGTAGTCGTGAAATATGTTTTTCACTAGTGTTTCATTTTTCATATCACCGTTCGTGAAACTCGATTAATAAATATATATTTCATCACTGTTATTCCGTGAAGTAGCAGATGTAGGTATTCATTTCAGGAATGTTAAAAGAAGTCGTGTCGTTTCCATCGGATAGAGGTCCCCTTTTCCCAGGCAGCACATGCTTTCCTTTATCACCGGATCGCAAACATGTTAGCGATTATAAGGTGCCGGGATCGAACCGGGGACCAGCGGGTTGAGAGTCGAGTGCTCCCCCTGCTGATCAGTTTCATGCTCGTGGCAATAAGGATCAACTGAATATGATATTTAATGTCATTGGTACGCCTAGTGATGAGGATGTTGCATCATTCGAAGAAAAGGATATTCGAGAGTGAGGATCCTCGTTGGGGAATTTCGTGGCGCGTGACAGATTCTGGCATCCAGGTATCTACGTTGTTTCACGAAACGGTCTGGTATGGGAATACCGGAAGTTTTCAAAGCCGCAGCTAGTAAGCGATTATATATCATCTTCGAGTCACTGAGGATGTTTTATATATAACTAGTGCAGCAGTGTAGGAGGAAAATATGTACATGGGTTGGTGATGACAATGTGAACATCGGAGAGGAAATAGCGAAGCGAGCGGAGCATATACCGCAACAACAACCACTTGCGCATTGTGCGTGCGTGCAGAATTATTGTGGCCTTACAACGAATCATAGGAGGCCACCAGATGGATCAAATGACAACTTTATATGCCGAGGTTTACGCAAAATCGAAAAATTTGATAACAGCACGACAACTTTTTTGACGGAGCATCCGTGGATCGAACCGGAGACATATGTCGAGTTTATTTTGTGGCGCGTGACAGCTCCTTCTTCAATTTTGTGGCGCGTGACGGTTGATACTGTCGCATTTCTAGGTGATGCGTCGAACCTTTTAGAAAGGATGTTGGTATTTAACCATAAGAGGAGGATAACAGTAGAAGAGTGTCTTCGACATAAGTATCTCGCGGGTGTCCGGGGAGTGGAAATTGTAGCAAAAGATCAGGTGGGAGGAACCGTACCGGGGACCTTCGGATTGACGCCCATGACTTCAACCACTACGCTATTCTGACAGGTATTCTTGCCCTTTGAGCTGGAGCCTTCTTTGGATGAAAAGGACTTGAGGCAGCACTTCATTTCAGAAATACAGAAATTCCATCCTGAGGTGATATCCCTTGAGACATTCCAGAATTTCCCCTCCCCCACTTCTGAACGATCTACATCTCAACTGTGCGTACTTAGTACGAATTTCCAATGCCACATTTTTATTTCGATTTATTCATGTTTGCTCAAGGTAGGCGGTGGTCTCCCACTGAATGAGAACTTAGTATGGGATGCAGTGTGGAAAAATATGCATATGGTCAACTACCTGTGACAATATGAGAATTTTGGGAGAAAATTTTGAGTAATTCTCGTTAGTACACTTTTACCCGGACTCGTGTGTGAAACTTCTATACAAGAGGTTGCGTCTGAGTTTTGTTAAGAATGACTTCCGTGGGATTCGAACTTGCGCTCCCCAGTCCGGGTGGCGAAGTTCGGGAGCACCATCCTTTTCTGTGACGGCTCGGTTGACTATCGAATGGTATTTCAGGTAGAGATACCTGTGGAACTTGCAGCGAAGTAGACCATCGATGATTTATCAAAAAAGCATGTCATTACTGATGATAGTTGTTCGAGAAAAGTACGGTTTTGCGTTTGAGTTGCGCACGAGGAAGTGAAAGATCACCCTACAGGGTAATAATTTAATGAGAGTCCACTCTCTGTAACTTTTCATTGCGACCAAGTTAGAATCCGTGAGATCCTTCGATGATATCCCAAATCTTATATATCCCAATCATATAAGCAAATATACGACAACCTCGGTAACTCGGAGAGGTAGACGGGAGCGGGAAAAGGACCGCCGAGGGGCGAACAACAGCTTGAGAGACCACAAAACTCAAACGCTAACAACTGAGGACGGAATCCTCTGCCGTTTCACCGGCAACCGTGTCCTCACAACTCGCGCGAATCTTCCATGTGAGCGGATATACTGAATAGATATGCAGTAAGATGAATATATTTTAATATATAGAGTGGGAAATATTCAATTATCTTAGACTAAGATTCTTAGTCGCCAATGGCGACCAAGGCCCAAC
>NW_003202900.1:0-1166 GCF_000006405.1 Perkinsus marinus ATCC 50983 | reverse complement strand
ACTGCGTGTTAGGCAGTCGTCATAACCAACTAGACCATTCCAGCAAAACGACATTGGATACAGTGCAAGTGGCAGGTGGACTGAAGGCCCGCTCCCCCTTGGACAAAGTTAACCCCGGAGTTTCTCAGATCATAACATTGTCCAGGGGACACGGGGAGACTCTTTCGCACAATATGCCGTTGCGGGAAGTTCTGTGTATCCGCTTCGTTAAAAAGCGGGAAGTAATGGGTTCTATAGTGGTGATACAGAGCTACTCAGTAGAGAAAATGTTATCATTCATATCACCATCACTTTTGCATTCTATGTGTCACCAATCACCACGATATTGGTTAAAGTGGTTCATCGCTGTGTTGCGTTCTTCTGATAGCGCTGACGGTGTGTGCCCGTGATCATAGGGTAATCCTAAATATACCAACGCTCACTAAAAACGCGTGAACTTGGACGATAAGGCGACGGCGGTCTGGATTTTCCCTAGATTCGGTAGTTAGTGATGCCACTTGACCAAGATGGGGGAGCAGAATTGAGCTGCGCGCGAGCAGAAATGCACGTGCGAAGAGATATGGCGGGGTATAAACGAAACAGTGGGATGAGTATTTGGAGAGACGCGCCAGTTAAACTCGTCAGTGGCCGCATCAATGATACACAGTGATGCAAGTCTTTATATAATAAAGACACATACTGGAACCGAGAATCGAACTCGGGACCTACTGCGTGTGAGGCAGTCGTCATAACCGACTAGACCATTCCAGCAAGGTAGTAATATACCTAATGTTTGTCTCTCGACGACGCACCGTTGCGTTTATGTGTTTGATAAAGTGAGGTGACTCTTATTTTGATAATGATAACATACTGGAACCGAGAATCGAACTCGGGACCTACTGCGTGTTAGGCAGTCGTCATAACCAACTAGACCATTCCAGCAAGTTAAAAATGGAACGAATATTTGTCTCTCACCGACTCCGTTGCATTCTGTGTGTTTGATACAAACTAATGCGAGTCTTTTTATAATGATTGTAACATACTGGAACCGAGAATCGAACTCGGGACCTACTGCGTGTTAGGCAGTCGTCATAACCAACTAGACCATTCCAGCAAAACGACATTGGATACAGTGCAAGTGGCAGGTGGACTGAAGGCCCGCTCCCCCTTGACAAAGTTAACCCCGG
>NW_003200809.1:0-1114 GCF_000006405.1 Perkinsus marinus ATCC 50983 | reverse complement strand
TTCAGAGTAACTCCTCGCTATATCAACTGCTGCTATGTCTATAGTCTCCAAGCATGCCGATACAGCCTCATAAGCAAGGCTTTGGAAAGTCGTTGTCTCCAACACAGGAAGTATCTCAGCCAATATCCATAACGTCTTGCCCAGTGTTGGGTACCTGCCCAGCATTAACTCAATGCTGCCGGCATCACTCTCCTAATCCATTACCAGCCTCTGGTGGATACTCTCATTAACCGACCATAAGCGTCAACCTCGGGATGGACCTGATAAACATGGTGGTTAGAATTCATGACAAGGGCCTACCGTTAGTGCATCATGTTCGAAAAGCCGCAGAGGATACTCAAGGTCCTCTTTAGATGGGACAAAGCCACGGATATCATCTCTTATGTAGGTCTGTGTCCTGTATATCAGCCTTTCCTGCACATCCTTCAGCAACCTAACTTTGTTGTAGGCGGTATGGCAGGAGTATGAGGAACATCTCACCTGTACACCACTGACAGGACAGGAACAAGCAGAGAGTTCTCTTCTGAACGTCCATCGGCATCAGGGGGCTGCTTCGCTCGGTTAATGTCGTAGGAGTCGAATCCTTCTGGAGCCAGGATCTGATAGGTAGAATGGAGCATCGAGCTTGAGCGTTGCACACGTACCTCTCGCGAGATGAGCTCTGCCAAACTCTTCAGCGTCTCGACCTTCTGACAGGAGACTATCTTGGATCGAAGGAACCTATATTCGCTCATGGGGGAGTCCTTGAAGACATACGACTCACGCATAGAGAGGTTTGCCGTAACAATTGCTGAGGAAGCCTTCAATAGGTTCGTCTGCTCCTGGGGCTAAGCCAGTGGACTGGGAAGCACTCGGAGACCCAGTGGCTATACTGCTCGCATCGCCACCTGCATAGTGATGATAAGGATAGGCTGTTTTAATAGGAATAGTATGACCGAAGTATTGAGTGTAAGTCCTACACTCCGCTTTGGCCAAGGACAGGACCTGTCGGCAGACCTAGAAGAGTGAGAGTAATGATGAGCGTGATGGCAAGAGTCGAGTCACATGTCTCGTGTATGGTAATATCTGACTCTCCTCTCCTTCAAGTATATTCTCATCGTTACCCTCACCGGCT
>NW_003207386.1:0-1385 GCF_000006405.1 Perkinsus marinus ATCC 50983 | reverse complement strand
GTACACAACAGCGTTGCGAAGAGGTCGGCTCTCATCTTTGACTTCTCCACTCCGGATGTCACCACTGTATTCTTCGAAGGTTTTTATTTCGTGAGCTTGTATATCGATTCTAGTCGCTCGTCTATTGAGGCTACAGAGGTTGTTGGAAGGCTGCTCGATGCTCTCGAGAGCGCTACACTCGGCAACGCTAAGGTGGTTATTGGTATGGACTCCAACGCACACCATAAATCATGGGGAATAATGCCACATGCTGTGGGAGGGAATACCCAAGCGAAGACCCGCGGTCGTGCCCTACACGACTTCATTACTGAAAGGTCCTTGATGCTGGGAAATATCCGCCTCGGCGATCATAGGCCCATAAAATTCAAGATCATCCCCAGGAGCGGGGAACCGCGAACGAGATCTATACCCACATCGCCGCTGGCAGATTATCCTCATCATCGCACCGACTGGAAGGAATAAAAAAAAGCTACGAGCCGGATGCTTGATTCATCGTGGGCTTACCCTCCCCCAGAGACACGTCCCGAGGTGGCAGTAGCTACACTCCTCGAGCATATAACATTGAGCTTGGTAGAAGCTGCCCAGGCGGCCACCCCGAAAAAGGCCTCCAGGATGGACACTGAGAGAGACACAGGAGGGAGAAAGCGGCACCGAGGAGCGGAGCCAAGAAACTGCTGGTGGGACGCAGAGGTGAAGGAAGCGAGAAGGAAATTGAACCAGGTTAAGAGATCTTCTCGGGCAACCAAAGACGATATCGTAGCGGGACGCAAACAGTATAAGGCACTACTCAGATCGAAGAAGACTAGAGCCTACCATGACTTCCTAGACTCCCTGGGAATTTCCCAGTGGGAAATGCAGAGTCCATTGAAGAAGTCTACAAGAGTATCGAGACTAAGAACACGACAAGCTGTCTGGTCCTACTTGCAGGGGATGCATGCCCTGCCAGCACATGCTCGCGCCTCGCAGACCAGTACATTGGAGGCACCCCGGCAACCCCCAGGAATATGGTGCAGACAGAGTACAGGTTAACCAGGTCTCCAGATCCTCATGACAACTCTACCTTCCTCCATGATGGCGTTGTATCTCCAGTATCAGCTGAAGAGATTCAGCGTTCCTTGCAAGCAGCACAGAGTAACAAGGACAAGCTGGGGGGATAGGATGGCCTACGATGGAGGAACTTACTGGAATCGGACCAAGTACTACTTCCACTGGTGAGTCGCCTCTTCTCGTGGTGTCTGACATACTCAATAGTACCAGAGAGTTGGAGAGAGGCCTTAGAAGCCGGGGAGGGATATGGGAGATATCTCATCGAGGAGGCCGGTAAGCTTAACATCAGTGTTCAGCAAATGGTTTGAGCGTACGCTTTTGAACCGCTCGCATGGCAT
>NW_003214005.1:0-1208 GCF_000006405.1 Perkinsus marinus ATCC 50983 | reverse complement strand
GGTAGAGTACCCGACGAATGGGCTGCGTTCATTCGGCCCCCACTGGGGACTAGCCTGTCTACACTCATGGTAGTAATACTCATCTTGGGAATTCACAGATTTCCAGGTCAGGTAATGGCAGTGACTATTGTCCCTATAAAGTTGGTAGTGGTCGTGTTATTCCATATAGCTGGGGTTGTGGGTTTATATACATTGCCTACTGATATTTTCTTACCACTCCTTGGTCACTTCTGCGACTCCTTCCTCAAGTTCCTAGGTAGTAAACGAACTGGTCAAGATGGTTCTTGTAGGTATGTGACTAAGCCGATCTCATGTTGATATTCTTTTCGAGAAAATTCACAGTTTTCGCTTCAATTTCGTATGTTCTCGCCCAAAAATGTGTTGTGAACTTCGTTGTAGCGTCGGTGGGGAAGCACGTTGTGTCCACTTGAGATTCGACTCAGTAGCCGATGCTTTTCACAGTTTAGATTTGTTGGAGTGCTAAGTAGAGGCGATAGCTATCAAATCAAATAGAATTTGTTGATTTCTATATACTGTTCAGGTATCCGGGTTCGTGAAACTGGCGAGCGTCTGCCCTCCTCTGAGACCCCAACCATAGTTCCTAATCACGTCTCTTACTTTGATGTCCTCGTGAGTCTGCTGTTGCCATACATCATGTTTATCGCGTCACAGGTTTTGTTGTCTTGTAACCGTCCAGTATCATTTGTCGCGAAGAAAGCAGTCGCTTCCTACCCGGTCATCGGTGATATCGCCACCTCCTTGGGCAGCGTGTAAATCTTAAAAGTGCTTCGCTCCGCTAAAACTGGATTTCTTTAGGTATGTCAATCGTGCGAAAGACCCACAGGAAAGGGATGAGGCGATGGAAGTGATTGGGAAGAAGCAGAGACGTATCTTGTTGTAAATCTTCGCTGTGCGCAATTGCTGGTCGTTGGTCAGGTGTTATGGAAGGTAAATCTCGTTATCAATTATGTGTCTTTGCTGAGGGTACCACATCTAATGGAACCTCACTTATGCATTATCATGATGGTGCATTTGAGAGTATGTTGCCTGTAATAAGTCGACTTATTATCATACCACTCCACATTATCATGTTAGGTACAGCCATTGTATATACAGTACTCCAACCTCAATATCAGCTTCACTTGCTTCGACCTGTTACCACACTTCTTCCTAGTCATGGCCCTTCCTCAATGGCATACCATCACTTG
>NW_003207718.1:0-1049 GCF_000006405.1 Perkinsus marinus ATCC 50983 | reverse complement strand
AGACCTGGTCGTGTGAGCAGTTGTTTGGCAGATGTTAGTGTGTTTCCTACTTTCAGTCGTCAGCATCACTGGCTGAGTGGAAATAATCTTGGATGCTAATTGGTTCGCTATCTGTGAATTGGTTGCTTCCTTGCGATACTCACTACTCGGTCAGTGAGGAAGTGCGTTTGCTGGTCAACGAGCTTTCTAACTGTCATTACCCTGCGCTTTTCGATTCGTCGAGTGGCCAGGATGTGGCTTTGAGATTGTTCGCACTTAGTAATCGCGATGCTGGCTTCCAACGGTTGCCTCCGGCCCGTCTTGAAACACGGACCAAGGAGTCTAACGTATGTGCGAGTGTGTGAGTGGCAAACTTATACGCGTAATGAAAGTGAGGCCGTATGGCCATGTTGGGGTCACCAACAACCGACCTTGATCTTCGGTGAAAGGTTTGAGTATGAGCATATCCGTTAGGACCCGAAAGATGGTGAACTATGCCTGAGCAGGGTGAAGCCAGGGGAAACTCTGGTGGAGGCTCGTAGCGATACTGACGTGCAAATCGTTCGTCAGACTTGGGTATAGGGGCGAAAGACTAATCGAACCATCTAGTAGCTGGTTCCCTCCGAAGTTTCCCTCAGGATAGCTAGAGTCTTTATCAGTTTTGTCAGGTAAAGCGAATGATTAGAGGTTCCGGGGAAGTAACTTCCTCGACCTATTCTCAAACTTTAAATGGGCAAGATCCAGTAGTTACTTAATTGAACTATTGGGGTCAATGAGACGACTCTAAGTGGGCCATTTTTGGTAAGCAGAACTGGCGATGAGGGATGAACCTAACGCTCGGTTAAGGTGCTAAACTGCTCGCTCATCAGATACCACAAAGGGTGTTGGTCGATCTTAACAGCAGGACGGTGGTCATGGAAGTCGAAATCCGCTAAGGAGTGTGTAACAACTCACCTGCCGAATCGACTAGCCCCGAAAATGGATAGCGCTGAAGCGAGTGACCGATACCGGGCCATTGTTGCAAGATAATTGGCAACAATGAGTAGGAGGGCGTGGGGGTTGTGAAGAAG
>NW_003216706.1:0-1075 GCF_000006405.1 Perkinsus marinus ATCC 50983 | reverse complement strand
TATTCGAGACACTGAAGTTCAGCAATCATTGACATTGACGGTCAAATTCCGTCCACGCTCCCCCACTCTATAGTCCACAGAATCTGGGTGTATACTTGAACTGTATGGGAATAGCCACGGATATGATATTCGAGACACCGAAGTTCAGCAATCATTGACATTGACGGTCAAATTCCGTCCACGCTCCCCCACTCTATAGTTCACAGAATCTGGGTGTATACTTGAACTTTATCAGAATAGCCACGGATATGATATTCGAGACACTGAAGTTCAGCAATCATTGACATTGACGGTCAAATTCCGTCCACGCTCCCCCACTCTATAGTTCACAGAATCTGGGTGTATACTTGAACTTTATCAAAATAGCCACGGATATGATATTCGAGACACCGAAGTTCAGCAATCGTTGATATTGACGGTCAAACTCCGTCCACGCTACCCCACACTATAGTTCACAGAATCTGGGTGTATACTTGAACTTTATCAGAATAGCCACAGATATGATATTCGAGACACTGAAGTTCAGCAATCATTGACATTGACGGTCAAATTCCGTCCACGCTCCCCCACTCTATAGTCCACAGAATCTGGGTGTATACTTGAACTGTATGGGAATAGCCACGGATATGATATTCGAGACACCGAAGTTCAGCAATCATTGACATTGACGGTCAAATTCCGTCCACGCTCCCCCACTCTATAGTTCACAGAATCTGGGTGTATACTTGAACTTTATCAGAATAGCCACGGATATGATATTCGAGACACTGAAGTTCAGCAATCATTGACATTGACGGTCAAATTCCGTCCACGCTCCCCCACTCTATAGTTCACAGAATCTGGGTGTATACTTGAACTGTATGGGAATAGCCACGGATATGATATTCGAGACACCGAAGTTCAGCAATCATTGACATTGACGGTCAAATTCCGTCCACGCTCCCCCACTCTATAGTTCACAGAATCTGGGTGTATACTTGAACTGTATGGGAATAGCCACGGATATGATATTCGAGACACCGAAGTTCAGCAATCATTGACATTGACGGTCAAATTCCGTCCACGCTCCCCCACT
>NW_003209073.1:0-1079 GCF_000006405.1 Perkinsus marinus ATCC 50983 | reverse complement strand
AGAAGAAGAAGACAGTTGATATTAGGTCTACCATTAGAAGAAGAAGACAGTTGATATTAGGTCTACCATTAGAAGAAGAAGACAGTTGATATTAGGTCTACCATTAGAAGAAGAAGAAGACAGTTGATATTAGGTCTACCATTAGAAGAAGAAGAAGACAGTTGATATTAGGTCTACCATTAGAAGAAGAAGAAGAAGACAGTTGATATTAGGTCTACCATTAGAAGAAGAAGACAGTTGATATTAGGTCTACCATTAGAAGAAGAAGACAGTTGATATTAGGTCTACCATTAGAAGAAGAAGAAGACAGTTGATATTAGGTCTACCATTAGAAGAAGAAGACAGTTGATATTAGGTCTACCATTAGAAGAAGAAGACAGTTGATATTAGGTCTACCATTAGAAGAAGAAGACAGTTGATATTAGGTCTACCATTAGAAGAAGAAGACAGTATATATTACCGAGGTAAGGTAATGATGATGATGGTACAATGATGATGATGCCCAACGTATATCAAGTAGTAGTGTAATGATACCTAGTATTATCTGAGAAGTAATACTAGTAGTAGTAGTAGTAGTGGTAGTAGTAGTAGTAGTAGCAGCATACTCGTGAGTATATAGTTATTATAGTAATTCTTATTACACATGTTGATATTAATACAATAAATGATGATGATGACTGTTGGTTGTTGTTGTTGTTGTTGTTGATAGTATATAGGATATTCCACATACTAGTAATATGAGTCTTGATCGATATAGAACCATCTATTGGGTTAACATTACCATTTGTTTCTATCTGAATAATAACATAATGATTATTATTGTGTTATTGTCCATAATGATAATGATGAATGTTAATACAAATGTAAGTATATGAGTTCCTGGATGATATAAGGGCATCCTTATCTTAAACATAGCAGTATCATAACCAATCCAATCTTTGCTTATTACATCTATACATTAATAATAATAACAACATATCATGATGATATTAGTATTACTATTAAAATGCTGTTTAGTGATTATTGGTGTAGCCAACCATGGTATATTATCCGATGATCCTAATATAATACCCCAATTA
>NW_003200150.1:0-1307 GCF_000006405.1 Perkinsus marinus ATCC 50983 | reverse complement strand
CGTACTCAAGATAACCATATCATCTCTAGCTGCTTTACCATGCGACGGCACCCTCAATGAACTTCGAGAAGGCATCAGCAATCTCACTCGGAGACGACTTATTGTTGACATCTGCCAAGCTAACAAACAAGAGTTAGTTGGCAGGTCAGAGGTCTGGTGATCCTTCAGATCCTTGAGAGCACCATTGGCGATCTGGTCACTGATGGCCCTCGGAGCGACCAGGCACAGAGCCAACAGTTGCAAAGGAGCAGGATCAAGTTGACAATTTGTCGTGGCCTGAGAAATCTTATCCCACACCCTTGGGTAATCCCATGAACGAGGCTTCCCACGTTCAACCATAGTGTAGTCATGGCCATCAGGGTGGGTTTGTACATTCCAAGATCGAGCCCAAGCAAATACTGAAGAGCCAAGATCTTTGCCCTTAGGGCATCTGAAAGCCATACATTTATATATGGGGTTCCCCATATTCACACCCAGGACCCTTTGAAGCGTGTCAACAGGGTTCCTACCAGTATAATCGATATCACCAGAAGCTCGAGTAACCATCTGCGCAGCAGCACGAATATTCTTCATGAAAGCAAGGTCGTCACCATGAGTGCCAGTATTGGTTTCAACCGTATCACTCTCTCTTTCTTTCTCGGATGATGCACCATGAAAGAGATGAGTGTCCGACGTTTGAGCAGTATCATCCCAAGAGGATGAAATACTGTCATCATCACCATAGTCAACTTCTTCGTTACCGTACATACCAACACGACTCTGTTGATAACCTCAGGAGAGAGATGGAAAAATTAACTTAATCACTTTTTGGGACTTCGCCCTGAACTACTTCAACCGTTTCATGATGAACAACGAAGTATCAAATTCTCAAGACAGCAAGATTGTTCTAGAGAGCGAATGATAATCTAACAATGTGCTAACTGAGGATATTAGGACTCCTAACGGCAATTAAACACAACGTAAAACATTATACAGCTACGAATCGAACCTGGATCGATCGAACAACAGCCGCAAACTCTACCACCCCACCATTTTATACTTGATATAAACTAAATAAGAATCCGACAAAGATAGTGCCACAAGGCGCCATTCAGCAGATTTAACAGATAAAACCTCTTTTATTATCAACTGATACGCGTAATGAATGATCCAGTAATGGACCATTATGGATCTTAACGTCTTCTGATATGGAGGGGTCTTGCAGTAAAAAAAGGCTTGACTCTACCGAAGAGTAGCATTTGTAAGGAGTTTCATACGAAGCTTATAAGCTTCAGATAAGTATCGAACTTGGTAAAGAGTTTTGTTAA
>NW_003204372.1:0-1376 GCF_000006405.1 Perkinsus marinus ATCC 50983 | reverse complement strand
AGGAGTATCTGTAGTTGTTAACGCCAAAGGCAAGAAGATGACAGATAGTGTAGCTCATGTTCTTAAAGTGGTATCACCTAATGAAGGTGGGTGGCTGAATGTTAAGGGTAAATCTCTTATCTCGGTCAACACTTTGATGTGGTTTGGTGATAATGAAGCTGGCTTGGTAATCGATGGCAGAGGTAATGATCATATGTTACATATGGTCAAGATCAGCCAACGATCTATGGATGAGTATGAAGTCCTTCTACTATATTGGGATGAAATAAAGGGCTCTGTATGTGGTTTCCCTTTATGTAATCCCAATGGCGCGGAGGGTGACAGCAGTCGGTTCAAGCCTTTACTGCGTATGCGGTCCTTTTGTCCACAATCTCGAGACAAGGAGTGGGTAGCACTCAATGTTAAACACAACACAGGGCTATTGACTAGAAGATCGACATTGACGCTGAAGAAGTGGCTTGGTACAACAAGCGCAGATGAGAGAGTCTTAGCACAAAAAAGACAGCGCTCGCCGTCACGGTTTTGTGCATGCGTGCAGATAGGTAAAGCACACGTTCATTGCCCAAATGAAGGTGAAGCTGAGACCTTTTATGCTACCCCAACTATTTGCGACTTGAATGCTGTAGAGTCCGTTGGTTTGTTCCCCCTTCCTCCTATGTTGTCTAAGATGACCGACAAAGAGAGTAATTGGCAGGCCAAGATTCTTGGCCCAAGAAGGGTAATCCTACTAGCCTCAACCCTAGAAGGTCTAAGGAGAGTATTATTAAGCTATTCGAGGCCACTATTATTGAAGCCATTAATGGTGGGTGGGTTACTCTGCATGAGCACTACAGCTACTACTTTGAGGACACGGTGGGTGGCAAGGAGAAGATTAAGACTCTGTTTGGTTGTGACTTTATGAATGAGGTCAATGATAATCAATGCAACGCCCAAGTCATCAACGACAAGTTCAAGGTGGAAGGCGAGACCTATCTCCCGGCCTGTGTACAACAGCTTCGTCGCAAGGGTCTTGATGGCACGACCAGCTCAATCTCGGTGGGCCAAGACGGTGTTAACCATGAGGTCAGCTCCCTCTTGGTGGAACCTGCAGTGGTTGGGTGCATTATGGCCATATGCATGTGCTGGAAACTCACTATGTCTGAAGGTATTGAGGCCTTCCTTGGTGGGTGTAGAGGTGTGTGCTTACGACAATGTTGGTTATGTGCTCCGTGGGTCAAGGTTAAGAAAGATGGTTCACAGTTAGCCACCACGTGGATTGGTCAAGAGAGTGATGGCGAGGAATGGGTGAATCACTGTGACACTGAGGAGCACACTTACAAGGAGTACATGCTGAAAATCTATGGTCTGTCGTTCCTGGGTATTACCCAGGCTATGGT
>NW_003204412.1:0-1037 GCF_000006405.1 Perkinsus marinus ATCC 50983 | reverse complement strand
TCGTGATGGGTTACATGCCATGGATTGATCTGACCCTTGAAGAAGTGAATATCAGATTTCCACTCGTTCGTGATGCTCACCGAACTGTTAGTATTGTTATGATATGGTATGACTCTACCGTCGGGCCAACGAGCCCGCATTTGCCCTACTGGTGTGCTAGACCTGGTAGGAACATTCGAGACAGGATCATCACCATCTCCTGGATGGGTGAAGTCGTCGACAGCCATTGTGTTGGAGAGCTCGGGTAGGACTATAAAAATTTACGACTATGACAATTTACATAACTGTTCGTCTTCATATCAGGCACTATACTCTGAAAGGCCTCGGTATAGGTTCGACCAGCCGAGATGAAGCAGGGAGAATTACTGTTTCCGGGCTGGACCCCAGTTTCCGACTCGCACTGTACAATCACGAAAACGGCGCCGATGTCTATATCATGCTGCTGCATTTATCGGAAGATTCTGATGGTCAGAATACATGCGTAGATGGCTTATCGCCCGATCTTGATAGCGACCATGCGGAACAGTTTGGCTTGGAGGATGAAGTCATTCCGATTCCAGTACGTTTGGGACCGACAGCGGATGATGACGAGTGGGTAACCCTGGCATACGGAGAGGCAGTTCGGTGGGATGTGAGAATCTACCAGTGATGGGCATCATCGATACTTTGCCTCCCAGCCCGAGTCAGTCCTTTGCCTTGGTGATTCACACACAGCAACATTGTCGTTGGGAGATTACTCGAGTATTACACCTCAAGCCTTACTTAGACAAGGTAGCACGGGATCAGAACCAGATACAGAGAGTCACGGCAGCGAGTCCACGACGTGAGTATCGCATGCCTCATGAGATGACACCAGTGTTGACAACACCGTGTTGTCCCATAGGGCCCTCAATACAGAGATCAACCGAATAGTGTCGGCAACTTCGTCTGATTGCCAGTCAAGTTTGGGTAATTCTTCTCCAAAATCGAGGAAAGGTCGGAAGCGCAGACAATCGAGTCGCAAAGTGGACAATCCATCGGCTCACTTCCCGTTGCGG
>NW_003201601.1:0-1405 GCF_000006405.1 Perkinsus marinus ATCC 50983 | reverse complement strand
AGTATTGATTTACATTAATAACATGGTGGTAGAAGAGGAGAAGATGATATGAGTAGTACTATTCCCATGAATGGAATATTGTGAGGAATGGATGTATTACAGCAGCAGTTGAACACCTATGGCGTCGTTCATGGTTCAACAATTCCTAGTACTACTACTATCAGCTCTACCAGTTTGAGCTATAATCAACACAAGTCATGACGGAGGTGAGAGGACCAACGAAAGTAACTAATGATAAGGTGGTTTAAGCTAATAGGATAGTATCCCATCTATCAGACCAGTAATTATCAACATATGGTTTATCATAAGTACCTCCATAAACTGGGGGATGATACCTATACAGTATTACTATCACCATAGAAGGGGAGGAGGAGGATGACGATGACTATGACTACTACCAATAGTTAACTGCAAGATGTCCACCACCTTCTTTTTCTTCTCCTTGTGTAGAGGAGTATGATATAACCTCATGAAAGTAACTAGCTGGTAGGTATAGCATATCTCCCGGTAGTAACTCTACTTCAACGTATTCTCCATGGATTTCACTACTACTATTACTAATAGTATTATGGATACCTTGTATGCAATACATAATATCACCAGTATGATCGATAGTGATGATAGTAGTATTACAGAAGTGGGATGGTCCTTGAGTCTTGAGCTCCTCCTCCATCACCACCTTCCTTTTCTTACCCTCTGGTCCCTTTATATATTTATATTATATATTATATTAATTTATACATATTTATATTCATTATAAACCTCCACGAGTAGGCATAAGGTGTGTAGGTGGTTTCCTCCATGAGCTACCAATTAGTTGAGTATTGAACCTCATCGGCTCATGGTATATCCTGTTCGAACTACTACTCCTCGACAAAGCTGTTTTATACATAAAAGATGATAATATGATATTCTACAAGCACGCAGTGTATATCGCATGCGTTGTGGAGTATGCTAAATCTTGAAGACTTTAATATTCTTGGGGTTCCTTAATTTCGATTCAGACAGGAGTAAGAAGACGAGGACGAGGAGGAGGATTTCCTAAGTTCATGTTGTTGTTGGTGGGCACTCCCAGCAGCAAGGGGCCGTTCATTTCTCCATATTTTCAGTTGTCAACTCGTGGAGTATGAATAACGCATATCGAGATGTGGTGAAAGTGAGCTTTCATTGGTCGAAATTGGTCTTGTGTTCGACGAATTTCAACTTGCGTTTCCCAATTCATAAATTCCATTTACGAATTTGAGCTTTCATTTTCAACCAGTCCACGAAAATCAAATTTCATTCATCTAATTTGTTCTTTCGATTGTTGAATTTGAGATTGAAAAGGTGTAGAATATATTCACATATAATTTATTGTCATAATGAAGAGACGAGTATCAGTCTCATACCATTCCTCACTCAACAT
>NW_003213354.1:0-1268 GCF_000006405.1 Perkinsus marinus ATCC 50983 | reverse complement strand
CTTCCTATCTGAAGGGTTCTCTAAGAGCTAACCAGATGATCTCCTCGAGGAAACAACACGTCAGCAAATGAGAGGATATTTAGTGACAACTGAATGGCCCGACAGGCAGAATGAGTCTCCTCATGCGCCCATCTTACTTTAAGGAGAAAGTATGTGTATGTGAGAGCTTTGAGCACAGACAGACTGAATAGCGAAGAGATACGATCTACCGTGGAACATCTGCATCATATTCGAAGTTGACCGCAGATATATATTCCCTCGCCTCCAAATAACCCTTTTGAATATTCCCGGGAATCCCGGGAATTATCATAGCGTTATGTATGTTTGTCGTGTTTATTGCGTCGTTCACTTTGTTATAAAGCAGCACTCCAGCTGGTCCGAGTATGGCTGCGAACTCAGCAGCTGGTCCGAGATGAGTGGCGAGGCCCAGGTATATGTACGGAAACAAATTCACATGTATAGTGGAGTTTCACGACCCGTTTTACGTGAAGTGGCGTAAAACTCCGTGAAAAACGCGATATTTGAGCCTTGCAATAGTCGTGAAATGTGTTTTTCACTAGTATTTTTCATATCACGGGTGAAACTCCAGTATATGCATCGATGCGTTGACGTTAGTCGTATTGTTTTCCGGAATACTCATAATGTTATCGTAGTTTATTTATAGTAAACTGCTTGTGAAATTCTAGAGTATTTCTCGAACCACTTTTCACGAGTAAAAACCAATTCCAGAAATTCCGCAATTGTTTTCCTGAACTTTTAAATTGATAGGAGTTGAATTTCGTGGCGCGTGACTCTTACTTATAGACGGGTCGAGAGCTCGTATGTCCTCAGTGTTGGTTAAACATGGTATTCTTTCGGCGACTCGTGGAGGCGACTCGTAAGCTGCAGCCAAAATCGTACCTCATCTGTATCTTTCACACCAACCTCTTAGATACGCCCCCCTTTTCTCACCATCAGCTAGTCGCAGTAACATTATCATCATCACGATTCCCAACATGTGTTATACTATGTTCACGATACCAAAATTGAGAATATCTTGCTATCTTACATAATCTTGCATTTCCTCAACGCGAACCTCCCTAGTGTAAGCTTGTTCCTGCTATCCTATTACGACTTCTATGGCGGTTTCTATTCCCGATATCGAACAACAGATAGCCGATTTGGAAGCTGAGTTGAGCCAAGGTACGATTGATATGTAACAGCGTGTAGAGTACTCTCCTTTTTTCTCAGTCGCCAGCCTATGGAAGTGTCTGTTGATTCGGTTCAGT
>NW_003209374.1:0-1101 GCF_000006405.1 Perkinsus marinus ATCC 50983 | reverse complement strand
AAATGCAATCGGATATGAAGGTCTGTCAAGCGGCACTCGCCGATTGCAACTCCAATGGTCCTGGGAAGCCTTCCAAAGAAGGTGGGTGGCTCGGGATGTGCTGTTTCTGTTGATCATAGCTTCTCAGATAAGTGTTTTAAGGCCGCGTTGTGGTGTGATGATGCTACTGCTTTCCAACTGGATGAGATTCATAGAAGCGTGTGAGGATCGTCGATGTTGCTAACTCGACTGATGAATTTCCGAACACCCTGGTGGTATTACCACCTACGGTGTAGCCGTTACCCTTAACCATGTCTTGGCGTACTATTTTACTCTCGACGAGAGTCTCTCGCTTTAGATACGATGTGCGCACCAAAGACGGCCGTGAATCACGGTTCTACAAGTTCAATCCTGGAGATGTAAACCCGCCGCCGATTCAATCGACTATCACTTTTAATTACACATACTCTCTGTAACGTAACGTTACAAACATGTCCATTTGAACCTGTTGTTTTATGCTTCATTCTGAAGAAGCTCTTTTCGCAAGACCGGAGCTATCAGGCAAGCGGAGCGTGGATACTGCCACCTCACGTTCCAAGTCATCTCCGAAACTTCGGAAACAAGGTCGATTGGGTAACGATTCGTTACTAACGAAACGTCTGTGAGTGTTCCAGCCTGGAACTTCCAGGAGTGTTCGTCCCAGATTATTCCTGTTACAGAAACTCTATCCTTGTCGGACCATGTCAGTAAGAGTCTACCTTATGCTGACGTGTCTATTCCTCTATCTTTATTATTTTTTCAGCGTAGTGGCTCCCGTAGCGTAAGCGAGAAAGTTTAGAACGTTTTTTCCCATAGCGTAGCGAGTAAGGTTTAGTTGTTTCCTTCGTTGCCCCGATGCCGCATGTTCGCTCAGAACAAGCAACGAGTCGTAAAGACCAGCAACGATGTATAGCACGAGCACAGGTTCGATTGTTCGGCTCTCATCCTGCAGCAGAACAAGTATGTTCTCAGAGAACAGTTCTCTGGACCGAGTATGTATCGTGCAGTCTTCCTGGCATCGTGGAGTTATTACCTATGATCCCTCTGGTCCTGGTCGTGTTTGGATTCAGTTTGAGGACGATG
>NW_003200599.1:0-1025 GCF_000006405.1 Perkinsus marinus ATCC 50983 | reverse complement strand
CACCATGAGTCGGTTGCCTGTCGTCTTCTCAATTGGCGAAGACACATAGACGGCCTGGAGTTCCGGTGTGGTAGCAACAGAGGTGAACGAGTTAGGCCGTAGAGTTCTAAAAGGAGCACCAAACTGATGATGTCTGATGAGAAGGTACATCACCGACTTGAGATCGGCCACTTGTAGTTCGAGCTTGTTATAAGCTAGGCCTGCTCGTTGTACATGATCCTGGCATGTTATAAGCTCCTTTGATTTACTACTCTCGGGGTCTCTAAAGGTGAGGCCGAGTCCAAGGCAATAGACAATATAAAAGACTACACCTTATCAGACCTATACTGCGCTTGACGAGACTAATCAGTGGGGCAGCTATGCCACCGTATGATATGCCTTGGTAGAATCAAATTCGCAGGTGTTCTAGGTCAAAAGATCAATTTCCCAGGTGGGGCAGCTATGCCACCCTAAGATATGTCCTAGTGAAATAAAATTCGCAGGTGTTCTAGGTCAAAAGATCGAGTTCCCAGGTGGGGCAGCTATGCCACCCTAAGATATGCCCTAGTAAAATCAAATTCGCAGGTGTTCAAGGTCAAAAGATCAATTTCCCAGGTGGGGCAGCTATGCCACCCTAACATATGCCGTAGTAGAATCAAATTCGCAGGTGTTCTAGGTCAAAAGATCAATTTCCCAGGTGGGGCAGCTATGCCACCCTAACATATGCCCTAGTAAAATAAAATTCGCAGGTGTTCTAGGTCAAAAGAGCAATTTCCCAGGTGGGGCAGCTATGCCACCCTAAGATATGCCTTAGTAGAATCAAATTCGCAGGTGTTCTAGGTCAAAAGATCAATTTCCCAGGTGGGGCGGCTATGCCACCCCAAGATACGCCTCAGTGCAACCAAATCTTCAGTTGTACGAAGTAAGAGAATGCATTTCTCCGGGTGGGGCAATTATGCCATCCTCAGATATGCCTCAATCCAATCAAATCTCCAGGAGTATGAATTGGGAAGATGTATTTCTTCAGGTGGGGCAGTTATGCCACC
>NW_003206071.1:0-989 GCF_000006405.1 Perkinsus marinus ATCC 50983 | reverse complement strand
GAGATCCAGAGGTAGTAGATCGTGACTGTGTGAACTCCCTGTCATTGGTTCACATGGTCAGAACGGGAAAGGCTGCTACCACTGCCGAGGAGCGACACACAGAGGCTCAACTCTGTCGTTTTGTTAGTGGTCAGTTCACCAGGTTTCCTCCCTCACGAACTCGTGTGGTTCGAGCGTGTGTTTGAGCGCGCTTGGCTTGTCAGGGCGTTTGCCGCAGTCTACAGCCTTTGACGGCGGTGCTGATCGCAGCGGAGGAAAGGTGTCTATTTTTCGACCCTGTAGTGCTCTTACTAGCAGAGTGAGCTTTGGGGCCTGTCGATCTGTAATACCAGTGGTGTTAGGCTGGTGCAGAGCCGTTTGCATGGGACCATCAGCCCAGAAGATCACGAGGAAATTAGTGAGCGGAGCGAAGCAGGTTCGGTCATTTGTGAACTATGAATTGTCAGATGTGGCCGATAACTTGATTGAGGAATGCGTGGACACGGCGGTGACTGGCTCTGAGCGGCTGTCGTCCACCGGTTCCGTCTGGAGCCAGCCAAGACCGATTCGTCGTATGAAGTCGTTGAACTCGTCGACTCAAATCGGACCGAAGGACTCAGTAGTGATAACTCTTCCTTCGAATGCGACCAGAAATCTTTTCCCTAGAAAATTATCTCGTGCTTGGCGGGACTATCGCAGGCGGACTTTACACGGCTCCATTCCGATAGAGTGGACCCGTTAGGCTGTTGCCAGAAGGAAGGTGCCCTTGAGGTAACTCGAACACCTCGATGCTGTCAATTGACGAGGGTATATCAGGAAAACGCGATGAAAGCAATCGGGCAAGCCGCGAGGCGATGGCCCCACGAGAAGCAAGCGAAGCATAAGCGTTCGGTCACCGAGGTAACCGCGGTGTTGCGGAACTGGATGTTCCTCAACTGTAAATATCACGTCCATCGCGTCGACAAGCTCACGGCCTCCCTATTACGATGCTTTGATCAGCTCATCAACGC
>NW_003202108.1:0-1050 GCF_000006405.1 Perkinsus marinus ATCC 50983 | reverse complement strand
CGTCCGATCAATCGAGACGTGGTGGAAGAAGTCACAGAGGACGAAGTCTTACAAGCGATTGGAAGGTTGAATATCTCGGCTCCTGGCAGCGATGGCGTCAATGGGGAAGTCTTGAAGAAGACTGCGCCACAGCTTGCTGCTAAATGGGCCGAAGCCTTCACAGATATCTTAAAGACTGGAGAATACCCAGAGGAATGGAAGGACGGTAAATGTATTGCTTTGTCTAAACCAGGTCGAGATATCTTCACGGCTTCTGGCTGGCGTCCTGTGGTATTACTTCGATGCGCTAGCAAGCTCCTTGAGTCCGTCATCGCTGAGAGGCTTCTTCACAGCCTAGGCGACAAGTTCCGAGTGCCGGAGATCCATGGCTTCTGCCGCGGTCGCAGCTGCGACACGGCATTGGAGAGGATCGTCGAAGCCTACAAGAGTGGAATGGGAAAGAAGGGTCACCATACCCTTTTGCTTACGCTAGACGAAAGCAATGCTTTCAACAGCGTTAAGCATTCTTTTATCATTTCAGAGCTCAACCGTCTAGGAGTGCCACCATACTTGGTGCGAACCCTTAGGTCATGGCTTACCGGACAGCAGGTACACCTAGAGTTTGGCGCCGACGAAGCCTCGGTGGTCCTTCAACGGGGAGTGCCACAAGGGTCCGTCTTAGGACCCTTGTTGTACTCCATCTCGACGCTATCCTTAGCTTCACTCCTGCGACCGATTGAAGGCCTCATCAGCACCTTTTATGCTGATGATAAGACGCTGGTCTTGACTACCAAGGGAAAGAAGGACTTCCTGACGAAGTGGAACTGCATAGAGTTCTTTATCACGCTTTGGGGAAAGGCCTCTGGCCTGACCCTTTCGCCTAGTAAGTGTGCTTATATGTGTCGTTCCAAGCTACAGGTCCCAGCGCTCTTCATTGACGGAGGAGCCATCCCAAGGGAGAAGGTCGTGAAGATCCTCGGCCTATTCGTCGACCAGAGACTGACCTTTGCGGTTCACATCAGGAAAAAGTGTGCCGAGGCACGGAAACGGATTGGACTGCTGCAAGCGCTT
>NW_003204581.1:0-798 GCF_000006405.1 Perkinsus marinus ATCC 50983 | reverse complement strand
TACTTCTCTAGCATTGGGTTTGTAGTGGCATCTGACTAATAATGGTTGTACTGGAATCGAGAAACGTTAACCCCTCCAATGGAGGCCCTCAGGGCCTCCATTAACAGTATTCCTTACATGATTATAGAAATGTTTTGGGCGTGAGGTATAGCCTGGAACTGATCACTCAGTTGCTAATAGCAACTTGCTTTACTTTACCCAATCTGGGACAGCGGTTACTGTCTATCTATAGCTCCCTGCCTGCATCTCTGCCAAACTCGGCATTTTTGACGACGTTAGAAGGTCTTGGTCTCATCAACTGCCCTGAGGACAGTTGATGCTCTCTAGCAAGGATACGAAGCACTCAGTCCAATCACTCTCACTGTAAGTATTCCTATCTGATAGCTTCTATTACTTTCTTAAGTAAGTATTCTATCACAGTTATCTTCATCAGGTGTCGATACTGTCGAAAATAGCATTTACGGAGAGCATACATCGGAAGAAACTTGCGGATGGAGACCAGTGGGTAAGAGCCATCGATGTCCCATTAAGTGCTATTATAGCACTCTCATATAGCACTGCTATATGAGATTATTCGCGCACTCATCAGTCGCTTATATTGGACGACGATTTTGTATATTTATGATAGGATTTTTGCAAGGAAGATCTTCATATTCTTTCTAGTACCTGACTTTTGGACACGAGAGCGGAGCTCCGAGCTCCGAGCTCGATAATGTATTTCAACAGTTAAAATTCAACTCCTCATTAACACTTTTATCAGCACTGAAAGTGAGTATTTGATTTATCGGTTGTTCGAGT
>NW_003207740.1:0-4468 GCF_000006405.1 Perkinsus marinus ATCC 50983 | reverse complement strand
CATCGGTACGAGCAACTATAATAGTCTCAACACCGAGAACGTCGGTCATCAACCGAGCGGCCACGAGACGGTCAATGTGTTCTCTAGTAGAGACGAGCACTTTGCCGCCCATATGACCGCACTTCTTGGTGCCAGGCTTCTGGTCCTCGAGATGGACACCAGCTGCACCACGCTCCACCATCATCTTCATAAGCTTCATCACTGCAGTCAAACCACCGTGACCAGTATCACCATCAGCAATGATGGGGGCGAAGTGATCAACAGCCGGAGTAGCCTGGCGTTCGGCCTCAGTCATACCAAACCTCTCCTGATGCTGCTTCTGGTCGTGGAACACTTGAGCACGGAAAAGTTGGTCAACCTTGTTCGGGACGGTGTTATAGGGATAGTCGGCGAAGTCAGGGCCGGGCTCGTTAGAAGTGGAGGCCGTTGAGGAGCTTTGCCAGCCTGAGACATAGATGGTCTTGAGGTACTTGGCCATCTGAGTCACTTGAACAGGATCCAGGGCGCCGAAGGTAGGAAGGAAACCACCAGTCCGTTGAGCTTCCTTGAAGGACGTCCACAGCTTCTTGCTCATAGCATCAGCAGGGTACTTGGTGCGGCCGGCCTTCTGACCACGAAGACGAGCAACATCCTCCGCCGAGTACAAGCGGCGCTTGCCGGTCCAACGTTCGGATTGCCACCACTGCTTGATCTCAGCCACGTCAGAGGCGAACTCAGCAGACTCGACTGATGTAGGGATACGAGACATGATTCCGGAAGGGTTAAAAGTCCCTGAGTTAGGTGAAGAAGTGACAACGAATCACACGCAGTACACACGGCAGAATCTTGCGCTCGCCCTGATCGATAGCCCACTTCGGCACGCGAACACGTGTCTCAACTGGGATTTGAACCTCGGACCTTAGTTTATACAGGCGAGAGGTAGGGCAACGCCGCGTAGTAGCAGCAATCGTGCGGCGCACCGATTATTCAACCAGTGAAGTTAGGCAAGATCTCAATTTGCAAGATGTCTCTTGTGGTGCAGCACTATGCATTGTGACTGGTACGACGCGCATTCACACATACACACGTTGTGGTTGCATGGCGTTGGGTCGAACGCCGCCAATGAAGAGAGGCAGTTTGCATATCTCACGGACATTCCTATCGAGAATTATAAAGCGCAGCGTTGAACTTCCGAGCTCATAAAGGTCACTTGATATGTAACTCAACGTAGCGGAAGAAACAGAGAAGCATGTTAGACATGGAAGGGTACACTGACTAGGACCCTGCCTGGATTAGCCGGCAGTGCTCACGATGTATGCGCCAGTGCGCGACCTAAACAATAACAACGGTGTGGCGGTCAAGGCCCATGCTGTACCTGGCATTGTCGAGAGCAGTAGAACTCCCGTTTGCAACGCGTGCAACGCTGGTCTGCATCCTTACCGCACTCGGGACACTTGGGTGTCTGAGCTCCTCAATGACTCCAACGACAGCACCAGTCCGTTACCTGTAGTTCACCGCCGCTTTCCTCCATGGCCAAACGCCACTCGTCAGGTATCGACACCATTCTGGAGAGCTTCTTCAATCCTCCTGGACCTTCCTTCTTGTCAGCAGCTTCCAACCCTAACAGCTGATTCTCCGCAACCTCCTTCCATCTGAAGCGGAGCTAATCAAAGGACAGTAGCTTCTGCGACTCACTTTCCTCGATATTTCGATTTCAGTCCTTCGATGATCTCGGCCACAAGCTCGACACTGAAGGCACTAGCGGCCCCCGAGGACATCGACAGACCCCCAAAGGGGTTGCTACTGTCACCAACCCCAGCGACCATGCGCCCTGTGCTTCATATGACCAACGACGTCTACGAGCCCTCGAGGAGCAGTCAAACTCACCTGATATGGCAAGCTCCTCGAGAGCCCTCAACAGCACAGACAGCACCGGCAACTGCTCGAAGACTGTCTCGTTGAGATACTTGCGCAGCCTACATTGAAAGACATAGGGACATGCCCCGTAACGATGGGAGTAACCTCAGCAGATTGTCCACGCGACACTGCGAGTCTAGGGAGTACTGTTGCCGACAGACCGGATCCATAAGGAGCTGGTAGATAGCCAGCCACACTTGACCCTAAGAGTAGCCATGACTCACAAAAGGACAGGAGCAACCCACCTGGGCCTTGGGCATTTTCACTGACCCAGTCGCATCCCCACTCATGGGCTTCCAATTGTTGTCCTCGAATTTCTCCACCCGCCCATCAGAGGTCTTCCTTATCCACGGGGCTGCCTGTGCCACTACGCTCCATATGGTCGAGCCAAGGTATAAATGGTACCTCTAGTATAGGGACCAAGGTCATGAGGATATCATGCGTCTCTAGAAGCCTGGTAGTAAGCGTTAAGGGACAGTGAGCACGGTGCTCGCATAGGAAGCGGATGATTGACAGAGTGCACATGCATACCTGAAACAACAGGGCAGTGTGGGGAAATATGCACATGGTCAACAACGGGAAGGAAGCTACACGTGTCGGTGACAACATGAAAATTCTGAGGAAATTTTGTGAAATTCTGGTTGGTTTTCTTGTACTCTTCCACCCAAATTCGTATTTAAGCTCCTAAATTGGTGAGGAAACTGCCGAAATCACTCAGGTAAAGCAAGCATATATTTCAACACTGTAACAGAGGCGCGCTTTCACCGCTCTAGCACCCACCTGGAACTCTATCTCATCGTATTGGCCATCCAAAACGTCCTGATCGGTCTGGACGATAAGGCGTTGACGGCGATCTTCCGAGCTCTCTTCGGCCAACTGCACAGACCTACGCGAGCCGTCACGAACATCCGACCGCACGTCCTACTGTTTGATCCGCTTCGCATGGAGCTCAAGGAGCCCTGCTAGCTTCGAGGAGCAGTAGTCCACCTGGTCACAATGAGCAACCAACCTCTGTGGTCCGTGACGATTACAAGGTCCACAGTAGCATCTCCAGCAGCCTCGACTCCATCTTGATGGAATAGGAAGACCTGACTGTGATGGTGACAGGACCAGAGCTTCTCACTGCTGACCTCGAGCAGATTGATGACTGTAGCCTCGTGATACAATGGAACGTAATTACGCAATGATGACAGCTTGGCTAGCCTCGACGATATCAGAGGATACGCTCGAGTCTTCCAGGTCCATATCAGAATAAGCTCACCTAGGTGATGACCAGGCCTGTCCTCCATTTTTCGAGCATACCGATAAGATCTTTGATCCGATCTTCCCGGACGAATATGTCTTTGATGAACTCATCAGTGCCGTCTACTGCTTGAGCATGAGCCTCCTTATTGAGCCTCTCTAACACCGCATGATTCTCCAACCACTCACTGCTTCCTATGCTCTCCAAGGCCCACGGTGACGGGCCTGAAAACGATGCCCTCAATGCCACATGATGGAACAGCTCGAATACCAAGTCGGAGATGAGTTATCAAGTGTTCCGCTTCGCATTGCGACAGAGGAAATTGACTTTCATCGACCAAGGCCGATTCAGAGGCGAAGTCACCAACTTCAGTGATCATTAGCAAGACAGAAGCAAGATGGGTTCCCTACAAGGAGCTCAGTAGAGACTACGAGTGCTCATACATAGCAGCTCAGGCGGCAGTACTATAGCCGGTGATTGAGCAAAGGATATTCCCCCATACTCCTTCCTTATCCTCGACTACGATCACCCAATCGAGCAAGGATAGGTCCCGACTTCCTTTGCTATGGAAAGCCGCATCAAACATTCACAACTGATCTCATGCTTTGACCCTATGGCCGCCGATCACCTCTGTCGTCGTCCGTGACAATGACTCAGAACGCAAAAGAGTTGAGTAGCTCAATGGAAGTATTTGTGACAAGAAACCCAGACTGATACCAGTCTAGTCACACGACATCCTTGGCGGGCCAAGTTGGCCCTACGACTAGTCCCAGTCTGGCAGAAAGACACTTCAAAGCTCATTGGGTTCTTGAAGTGCATAATTTATTACAGAAAAAGGGAGCACTCATACGTAGAGCGCTTCAGGAGACAAGTAACAGTTATCAGAAGGACTTGTCCAAGACGACAAGTCACAGCCTAATAACCTAAGATTAGCAAGTCAAAAGATGCACACCTGATTCGAATGGATAACTACCGTAGCAAGACGACAACCAGGTGGCAAAAGAACAACAAGGAGCTCCACATCTCCTCATCGGAACAGTGTATATCATCAACACTAAGCTGTGATGTTAGTGGGCTTATTTTGGGGCTCATTCTCTGAGGCATGGGACGCTTCCTCATCGATAAAGCTTTTCTCGGGGAGTTGCTTCTCCTCGTACTTGATTTGACGCCGTCTCTCCCATCCGAGCCACCCAATGATTAGAGCTGCTATGAAGAATATGATAGCAATAGCAATAAGACCACCCATAAGGCCATCGAACATACCCGGAGCTGATTGCATCACTTTGACAGTATCAAGCTGGAAGGGGAACGCCTCTTGGTGCTTGTTGA
>NW_003206479.1:0-986 GCF_000006405.1 Perkinsus marinus ATCC 50983 | reverse complement strand
GAATCAGGTTGCAGTCGAGCAATGCTTTGATCCAACATATCGCTCATCACTTCTTCCTCTACCAGCGAGAATAGGCGTAAAAACTGATGAAAAAAAGCATAAAATCACAGCGGAGCGAAGCGCAAATTATATTTCTCACCACAGCTCTATTGTAAACCAAGGCCACTTCGAACGGTCGCATTATAGTAGCCTGCTTGACGATGCTCTCATGCAAGTTCTCATAAGCTGGATGCTCGCGGATCTCTTTAGAAATCCGACGAACCTGATTTCGACGATACACACATATTACGTGGTACAAGCCGTTTATCACTAGTCTCAACCGATGAAAGAAAAACTAATGATGTAAAAGTGTAGAACTGTGGTATACAGGCCTTACAAGAAGATCTGGTATGAAACAGAAACTGATATTGTGATTCAGCGTGGGAAAATATACACATGCTAAACCACATGCGTTGGCAACGATATGAAAAAAATTCGGGAAAATTTCTGCACACCTTCAGCTGAATTCCTATAATTAGTGAGTAAACTCCTGAGCTCAGCTGAGCAATGTAAACACATATTTCAACAATGTTGTGATTTGGCAAGCCTAGTTGGAACGTATGTTCGCTTTTCTCACTTCAAATTACATTATGAACATTTACACACGACTTGAGGACGGAGGGTTTCCAAACCAACAATGGTCCTCTTATTGTCATCAACATTCCCTCATCGCTGACTACTACGGTTCACTGTGTGAGCACTAGTACAATACAATAACAAGGAAAATATCGAAATATAAGGACTCATAAATAGTTCCAGATCACCATGATAAATTCCCATCTGCGACAAACGCCGTTGATAATATATATAAACAAGCCTAAGCTGGCTCCGTTACTCATTGTCAATGATCGTAGCGTACTTTGAAATTGGAGAGCAATTTCAGCGTGAACTCAAGCATCTCTTATTGAGCCATGAAAGTGATATATGCACATGGAGGAAACCAAACA
>NW_003203407.1:0-1583 GCF_000006405.1 Perkinsus marinus ATCC 50983 | reverse complement strand
AGCTCACAGTGTAAGCGTCACACATTCGCTAGTCTGGACAATGTTCCACGTGTATGCATGATCGTGAGCTTCGCGATAACTTTAGAGTAGTTGAACTATCCTCTCTTCCAGAGTCGATCTCCATAATTTGGACACAATATTTTCAACAAGCTGTTGCTATCTTGGACGACCCATCATCCCTCTCCGGTTCGTTTCTTATTCGTGTATTCTTTCTTCCTCGTCAAAATCCTATATTTTACGAACGCAATCCCAGTCTGTCGTGTGAAATGGTACGAATATGCTTCTCTACATCACACTGTGATGTAGAGAAGCTGTGATGATCACAGCCCGAATTACTCTTCTCCGTAATTTGAGGCCTTTTCCTGCAATCTGAATCTACGTTATCTGCAATACAGCGATAGACAATGCGATTCAATAATAGTCAAGAAGAAGACGGAATGAGAGGCACACCGTATGAGGGAAGCTCATGATATATATTAAATCTAACACAATTAGTCAGTTCCGAGTAGTGCAAGGAACAAAACAGTCAATGTCGAACTAAGACAGTCCTGTCGGAGACTGTGACTTACAGTGGGCCTGCAACAGGGTCCATCACTGACTAGTCAATATTGAGACGACCAACAGTTAAAAAACGTCAGCCAGAAAATAATTGGCTCTGCCAACAGCATGTAAGTAATCATTACTTAGTAATGCAGCAGACTAATTTCTCCTCCACGGTGGCGAGTCCCCAAGGATGTTCTTGCAGGTTCTCGCAGTTGAAGCTCTTAGAGCAATGCTCTAGGGCGGATATTTGCTGATCTCAGCTTCACGGAGACCAAGCTGCCATATTCTATAAGTTCCACTATGAAGTGGCTGATATTCTAGTGTGAGTTCCCGAAGTGCCTCCCCAGAGGTATATGCAGTTCCTCCGCGATGTTGTTTGTTCTATGAATATCATGAGCACTTTCATCGTCAGCTGACGGGAAAACCTACCCCGTGTTATCGTTACGTTGATGTAACGATAACACGATATCACCTATAAGGCTACCCATTTAGAATAGAACAGAGCTTGACAATAAAACGACATCATGCGTGTGGCTAGCCGCTTGTAATAGGTCCAGACATCTTCCCAAGACGGACCAGTGGTAACTGAACACGGGATCAAAAGACACGAGTTCGCCCAGAGAAAGCTACTGCTACCATCAGAAAGGAAAGTGTTTGAAACATTTGTAGTCCCCTCGGGACCTGAGACCCTTGTAATTCCTACGATGATAGTCGCGGAGACTATGCGGATCCCTGTCCAGCCTTCGAGGACGGAAGTACTTCTTCACGATTCTTACCCACCTTGGCTTCGAGTGGAGCAAACCCGGATCCAAGAGACCCTGCCCGAATGCCTCTATTTCCGGATCGGTCTACTTTTGCGGAGATGGGGGAAGGAGCGGATCGCCGCCGATATGGACTCCATGCTTAATTGAGTCTGAAAATCCGCATCGGCAACCACTCGCAGCTCACTATAAGTATAAGAATCGTGCGTTCGAAGTGATTGGAATCCGGTATTTCATTAATCATTGTAGTTACTGAGTGTACGCAAGAAGAAAACGCTA
>NW_003210512.1:0-2472 GCF_000006405.1 Perkinsus marinus ATCC 50983 | reverse complement strand
TGCACTTGGCTATTCGATAATTAGTTGTCCAACATCACTCGAGAGAGCGAGTCGGGGAAGGTGTACTGCTAACACCTCGGCGTTATGGGATCATAGCGACTCCGGGGCGTAGCGACGGGCCACCGTTCCGTATGAATGAGGCACATGCAAATGGTGACTCAGCCGATATCTAAAGAGATGAATGTGGTTCAGGGATGATTGCATGATGAATTTCATCCCGGATGGATATCGATCCTGTCTATAGAGTTCCACTCACATCCACAGAGACGTCAACGTCTCTGTAACTACTCTTTTTGTTTTTTCGTACCGGCGATTAGTTGTCGCCGTGTCTGCAACGCATTCTCAGTGCATTCTCTTCCAACCAACACCATGTTCTGTTGGCACTAAAAGCTCACAGGCTCAGATCGGCCAACGAATGCGAATGTTAAAATCGCTGGCTGTGTCTTTTCTTATAAACGAGCAACTTCAAGATCAGTGATTGACTTGGTCTTGCAACTAATATCGACAAAGACAGTGGGGGAGTTCTCACAGGTCTTAGGATGACGACCTCTTCCACTAGAGTTCCCCGATATGCCTGATGAAACTCCGAGCAGGGATCCTACGAACTCGGGTTGAGAATCATGAATTTGCTATGTACATTTGAATCGTCATCAACAAACCTGAGGCCGGCTCTCAGCCGAGTGCGCGTATTTCTCCGTAGTCAAATGTCCGCCAATTGGTGTCCGCCAATGTCCGCGAATGCCATCGCTCTATGTACGACGCGCAGGGCCCCGTCGGTATGAATCATACCGTATGATTCAGCGATTCTCTGGGTTACTATAGATTAGTCATGTGGCATCGGTGGTTCGAACCCAGGAATAACTGAATGATGCAACGAAGAGCTCATTAAGTTGCTGCGGGCCACTAGCTAGCACATTCGTATCAAGTCTAGTCACGCCGGTGACGTCGTTGGACTACAAACAGACACTCATATAGATATTGGGAGTCATTTAATGATGCTATGAGGACAGTTATGAAGAATCCTGTAAAAGTGTGAAATCGAAGCGTTCCTTGCTCGCCATCTTCCGGCTCTTCCTCGAAAGCCCTTGATCCATCGTTTATCGTCGACAGTGAGCCCAAAGAGAAGCTCGCGTCTGTGAATTTCGTGATTGTATCGGCTTGAGGGGTAGACACCACGAAGATCGAGGCTCAACCCTTCTGGATATTTGAACATCGAAAATGTGAGAGACACATAAGATGGCGATCCGGGTTAGCTACTTCTCACAATGCGGTGAGAGACGATTCCTTTTTGATCAGAGACGTTTGTGTTAAGTCGAGGAACGTAAGTTTGACATAGTTGTGGATATCAATAATCTTGGAAAAATCAGCGAAACTGATCCTCTTGAATTAGTGCAGCGACAAGTTGCAAGAGGTGGTAGACACATTCTGGCTAGGTCTTCCTGGATAGCCCGATACACGAACTTGCAAATTGCAGGTGACAAACCACTCTATCACTCCTAAGTCCTGAGAACCACAAGAGGCCATTATCCAAATGCACCAGCTGTCTTGTGTCAGTGCAGGTGGCTTTTGAACTTGAAAGTTTCAAGGGAACTGGGGTATGCGGTTCCCCAAACAGACTGTTCGGAACAGTTGATGCACATCCGAGGAAACACCACTCAACACCTGCGAGGAGAACTTCACATGGTTACCCATACACCCTGAAATATACACGCTAGCTATCAGTATCACGCATGAACGTTTTTGTGCCTCTCTCATGGGTACCACATGGATTGCATATTCAGTGTCACCGAAGACGCCTTACGTCCGTGCGTCTCGGTTACCATCATCGTTCAGGTCTGTTGTACATTGCGGCTCGTTAATACCTTATTACCATGAGGAGCAAGATTGCACTTTGGGAGATGCGTGGCAATGGAGCGTTCTTGACAAGAACTTCTTGTGTGTATGGTTCAAGGGTCATCTCCGTTCAGTGTGAAAGAAGCACTACTCGTGTCTCAACTACCTGTCCTATTACCAACTCTACTACTGCTTCAACCAGTGCTGATGGTGTCAGAATACGGGGTAACTCGACAACACATAAATAGACATCAAGAACTGTAACTAAATATTACGTATAACGATACAATGGACTCAGATGGGATCATCTAGAGTAGAGTTAGACGCCCGCCGAGAGACGTGCATAGGAGGTCCCTGATAGACTTTGACTGCTGGTCGACCTTGCTTGTCCAAGGACCCCAGTTCAACCTCAGATACCGGCTCATAACGACTCGATGCTCGGTATAGCACATAATGTTGGAAGAGAATTATGAAGCCATAGAGAGAGCTTGCGGTTCCTATAAGCATCTTAGGTAGATTTCCAGTTACGATGTGTATATCACTTTGATAGATCGCATCTAGTATATTCTGAAGACCACTGAAGAGAGCTCCAGCAATGTCCATCATCGGAACTTGAATCGCTAAACCTGCTGTTGACTT
>NW_003214066.1:0-960 GCF_000006405.1 Perkinsus marinus ATCC 50983 | reverse complement strand
CACTCGGCCAACTGTCGATGAGTGCCTCAAAAATCATAGCGGAGAAGATGCGTTACACTATAGGACATGACACAAAAACGGTTTCGAACCGTTTCCGCGGAATGCGTTCTTCATGGAATCACACGAAAAGAAATTTCTAACAGCTGTGGGATTCGAACCCACGCCCTTGCGGACTGACGCCTGAAGCCAGCGCCTTAGACCACTCGGCCAAACTGTCGATGAGTGCTTCAAGATTCATAGCCGAGGTGATGCATCGCTCTGCCAAACCAGAGGACACAAAAAATGGATTGAACGGATTCTGCGAGGTGCGATGGCACAATATCGATCAAAAGGTTTTGGTCTTGCACTACCTCGCTTCTGAAAGGGTCTCGGTTCTTAATATAAGACCAGTCAGGTATATAGACTGACAGCTGTGGGATTCGAACCCACGCCCTTGCGGACTGGCGCCTGAAGCCAGCGCCTTAGACCACTCGGCCAAACTGTCGATGAGTACTTCAAGATTCATAGCCGAGGTGATGCATCGCTCTGCCAAACCAGAGGACACAAAAAATGGATTGAACGGATTCTGCGAGGTGCGATGGCACAATATCGATCAAAAGGTTTTGGTCTTGCACTACCTCGCTTCTGAAAAGGTCTGGGTTCTCAATATAACACCAGTCAGGTATATAGACTGACAGCTGTGGGGTTCGAACCCACGCCCTTTCGGACTGGCGCCTTAAGCCAGCGCCTTAGACCACTCGGCCAAACTGTCGATGAGTGCTTCAAAAATCATAGCGGAGAAGATGCGTTACACTATAGGACATGACACAAAAACGGTTTCGAACCGTTTCCGCGGAATGCGTTCTTCATCAAATCACACGAAAAGAAATTTCTAACAGCTATGGGATTCGAACCCACGCCCTTGCGGACTGACGCCTGAAGCCAGCGCCTTAGACCACTCGGTCAAACTGTCGATGAGTG
>NW_003208708.1:0-2427 GCF_000006405.1 Perkinsus marinus ATCC 50983 | reverse complement strand
CAAGGTCCTCCGTCATTTTTGCTAAACGCGCGAAAAACTTGAATCCCTCCCGAGCCTCCGCCCGAAAATACCTCTCTAACAGTAATGGTAACGCCTTCGCTCGCTTCTCGCACGACAAATTCCCCACAGCTTTGAATAGCTGCTCTTGAATTGGTCGTGAACCTTTCACGTTCGTTTCCAACAACAATCTCGAAAATCCATCCCAATAGCTTTTCGCGAACAATCGATCAACAACCACTGCCGCGCCGGAACCTTCAAGTTCTCCCAAATGCTTCACCACCGCATTGAACGGTTTTTTCCCAGCCGGTTGCGCATCCAAAGCTAGCGATATGTGCTCCATGAGCTCTTCGCGAAATTCAGTACAAGTCTTCGAGCCGAGCATCTTACATAGGGACTCCACAGGAGGCGCCCAAGATGTGCCGCAACGCTCACGCAGCGCACAGAGAAGATTTCTGGCACTCCTGGGAGAGACGGGTACAACAGCGGTGATGAGAGAGAGAAGGCTCGTAGTGTGAAACGGATAGATCACCACCGCATCGGGAGGGAGGCTCGTGAGAATCTGATAAAAAAAACGGCAAATTTCCAACTGACACTACACAAAAACTCGTAAAAAGTAAAAATATTATATGCGTTCAACATAACTCTTATATTCTTGTTCCAAGAGCTTCTCACCAATTACAGAAGTTTACACTCCAATTCGGGTAGACGTGTGTAGTGGTCGTTGTGCGTGGCGTGTGCGCACAATAGCTAATGTACCGATTATCGATTAGTGATCTGCGGCTGACACGGCCGATTCCCTTGCTCTCCCAGCATGTCGAGTTCGAGAGATCAGCAACCTCCACAACGTGTAAAAAAACCAACAACAATCGCCCCAGATTTCCTCAGAATTTCCATATTGTCAACCACACAGGAAATACGCACATGGTCAACTACATGTGCTGGTGAGAAATGAGATTTCACTAACTTCTACCCGAAATCTCTAATAACCGAGGGAACTCCACATCAGTTGATTCACCCCAGTATCACCTTCGTCCCCAGCTCCGCCGAATCCCTAGCGGCCGACTCCTCGTGATGCTTCCTTCCAAGGACCCATCGCTGTAATAGCCACCGCCACAACGGCGGGCAAATCTCAATCTGACAGGACCTTCTTTTTCCTCGCCCCACTAGAATATACTTACTTCGTTCGACCGCACCCTCTGCAGAACCTCTGTAGGTGTCGCTGCGTCCTCAATGGTCTCAGCCATTCACAGTAGGAACAAACTGTGAAGAAGGTTGTGTGATTGTTGTCCCTATGGAGTCGCTCCCCCTTGTGTTAGCTAAGATATCTAGCGTCAAGCTAGTGTTGGAACTGTAATTGTAAGTTATAAGTTAGAATCGGGCTAATCGAGTCTGTCTTGTGTTAACTCAATAAGTGGAGATGAGCTACTCCAGTAATCAACTATGAGTTTTTTTTGAAATTCTGATGAAATTTTGGGAAATTTCTATACACTTCTACCCGAGCTCGTACGAATAAAAAGAATGCCCCATAAATTTTCGCGCGCTTTCGATATTGTCACAGACACACGTCGTCGAGCATGTGCAGATTTTCCCATACTGAGCACTGAGCCAGGACAGTGCGGAATTATCTGTTTGCTTTCCTCAGCTGAGTCAAGGAGTTTCCTAATAAAAGGTAACATACCACAGAAACCAACGAGAATTTCCCAAATTTTCATCAGAATTTTCGTTGCCGCATATTTCCCCGCCCCCCACTTCGCACAACACTACTCGCGCCAGAAACTCTAATTCATTCAGGAACAACACGTTAAAACACATCAACTACCCACCGATGCACCCGAGTTCGATCCCCGCGCCGAGCTTTTCATTCGGGTCCGTAAAACTGCAAAGGCCGCCCCTTCTGGCAAGAGTGGCAACCCTGGTCGAACAGGACACTTCACCGAAGGAGGAAGAGGGGGAGGCGGCGGCGGTGGTGGTATCCTAGTGTTCGCCACCGAACTAGGTAAAGGGGGTCGGCTACATGCTGTTCTCCGCATACTTTCCGACACTCCATCCTTAACGCACTCGGAAGATTTTCGGATACTCTTGGATACGCCTTCCTTTGCGCACTCTGAAGATTTTCGGATATCCTTAGACATGCCTCCCTTAACGCACTCTGAAGATTTTCGGATATCCTTAGATACATCTTTCTTAACACACTCTGAAGATTTTCGGATACTCCTAGGCACAACTCCGTCTTTACGCTCAGATATTTGCTGTGAAGCTTCGTTCGAGGGCAGCCGTAGCGTCCAGTGCTTCAACACTGAGTCATCTCCACTCGGACATACCACATTCATCGACACCACACTCAGCGTCTTCCATTCCATTCGTTTTTCCCCGTGTAAAAACGTCACATGATCCGGAGTAATTTCCTCAACTTCCCCCACTCCTATT
>NW_003211543.1:0-1014 GCF_000006405.1 Perkinsus marinus ATCC 50983 | reverse complement strand
CATGTGTTGATGACAATATGGAAATTTTGAGGAATTTCTGTACGAGTCGTATACACACTCGTGGAGTTAGTGAGGAAACTCCCCGGGGAAAGCAGACATACATTCAACCACCGAATCGTCGATCTATATCGATCCCCTACTTGTAAAGGAATTGAGCTGTTAGTTTTAAGGCGCCCCCTGAATGGATTTGCTTTGGTTTCTTCGGTGATTCTCAGCGTTGAAGGCGGTGGGGCTCTTCCCACAGGCTTGTCGAAAAACGACTCCGGGATGACTGCTGGAACCTATAATACAGTGCTTCCTAGCCTTCTGGGTTTGGCTACCGTGAAGTTTGCTTGCCCTTCCTCAAGATCTGTAACTCCGACATGATGATATCTCTGAAAATGTCCATGAGATGAGGCAAGGTTATATCCATAAAACCCACTTTAGGGTCAGATGTG
The DNA here is from genome assembly GCF_000006405.1 of Perkinsus marinus ATCC 50983. Lineage (NCBI taxonomy): Eukaryota > Perkinsozoa > Perkinsida > Perkinsidae > Perkinsus > Perkinsus marinus. The sequence continues at coordinate 577 of NW_003211543.1, read as the reverse complement.
AGCATATCGCTCAGCTTTTCAGCGATGTAGTTATCTACAGTCGCACGAAGTGGTCCTTGATCGAGCTTTAAGCCTCTGCGGGGTTTGAACTTATGCACGATCGCTTTCGCAGGAGTATTCTGGTCTTTTGCCATGAAGTCTGCTCCTAGTAAACCAGCATATAAAAGTCTTTTCGACTCTGCCATATTTCCATGATGTTTGATCGCGTATTCCTTCACAGCTCTTCCTTCCTCCCAATGAGGAAATGCCAACAAGAATTGACTGAAAACAGCAATCAAATATTCCAAGTATATAAACAAGTTCAACCTGGGCTTGTCGATGAACGCCCGAAATTCGCCATCGTCGAATCTCATTTGGGACACGCCTAGTAAGCCTGCGTCGCTGACAGAGAGTTCGATAGCAACGCCACGGCCTTTTATAGTCGGCGAATTCTGAACGGAGATACTCCACAGTTGCAGGAAGAAGCATATTCTCACCGAGATGACTGATGCCTTTGGAACTCCCGAAAACATTTCATCGATTTGGTCTCGGCTCAGAGCATTAGCCTGTAGGGAATCATCCAGAAATCAATAATGGA
>NW_003208469.1:0-1173 GCF_000006405.1 Perkinsus marinus ATCC 50983 | reverse complement strand
ACTCGAATCAAGTGTACCAGCACTGTTGGCTCAACAGGAGGCTACCGCCACTGAGCTGCGTAGAAGTGTAGACAGATTTTCAAGATCGGATGGCACTACCGTCCCATACGTAAGCTAGAGTAAATCTCTCTGTTTTTATATGTGCGCTGAGAAGCGTTGAGGAGCTTCAAGAGTTTATAGGATAGCAAGAATCAGATCTATTACCGTAGTCGAGGGACCTACTTCATAAGAAATGCTCCTTAAGGTTGAAATCCCATGACCCAGAGGAATGGGAGAGGGTGGACGAGGTGGTCACTGCTGAGGTGCAAGCAGCACGCTGCAGTTGATCACCTTGTCCACTAGGAGGAGGAGGTTCGCCTGGGTGCCCTCCAGTGCCTGGAGTCCAGTCGACACCTCTCTTGGGCGACCTCCGCATCCTACCTCCGGGTCAAGGGGGGGAAGAAAGCACGACCTGATGATCCCCCACAGGATTTATATCAATTCACTCATCTTAGTCTCATGTGATCAGTCTAGCGTCTATTGAAGCACTTTGGTTTCTACTGCGTGCTTCATTGTGCACGTTGTGTTCCTCTGTCGTCCAGGATTTCACTCTCGTCGATTCCTTAGCAGGAATCACTACCATGAAATCCCATGACCCAGAGGAATGGGAGAGGGTGGACGAGGTGGTCACTGCTGAGGTGCAAGCAGCACGCTGCAGTTGATCACCTTGTCCACTAGGAGGAGGAGGTTCGCCTGGGTGCCCTCCAGTGCCTGGAGTCCAGTCGACACCTCTCTTGGGCGACCTCCGCATCCTACCTCCTGTCCTCGGTCCATTCCTCTGTCTGACAGAGTCTGTCAGGTGAGCTGCCTAGCTCAGTCTGAGTCGACTCTATCCTGTACCCGCGTGGCGAGATCCGACGGGAGACTTCGTTGCCAAGCGTTTGTGTGCTGACTGATCGAGACTGTGAAGAGCCCGACATGAACCTCATCCAAATCTTTCCTACTTCCGACGTGTCCTTACATCGTCCCTACTCCGCTATCCCTAAAGGGCACTACCGCATCAGCGGTAGTGCCAGTTCTACGCATATTATAAGAGGTTCATTTGACGTCATTGACAGTTTTTGTATGTCAAGCCGAAGACCGTGGGGGCTGCGATGCTTCTGTGGTCCTTTTTGTGCTAGTTTAGCTGGTGCA
>NW_003205144.1:0-1536 GCF_000006405.1 Perkinsus marinus ATCC 50983 | reverse complement strand
CCTTGCAATACGATCGCAAAAGTACTCACTATAACAGTTTTCTATCATATTTACTCGATCACAGGTATTCCATCACAGATACACTATCATAGCAGGTATAGATGGATTTGCTATGACGTAGCAACTCCATAACAGTTACTCTATCACAGTATATCCATCCACCATATATTCAGATCAACGCAAAATCTCTGCAATAACTTCAGGAAGTACTTGTGATAAATCTGTTGAATCTGCGCGTGATGATGATCTGCTCTCTCGGAGCAGGTTACATTCCCATGGTGACCATCAAAAAGATATATGTCATATCGGAATTGGTGTATATTTTCAAAGGCAAGCTGCAAATAAATTCATGTCATGGTTGAACCATGGTGGTTCCTGCTGGTAGCAATGTGAGACCTTTCCAAGATCTTCTCTGCTTCCAGTAAAACCAGTTTCATCGCGCGGGCGTCTATGACGTAACCCCGATGTATGCCTTAGTACAACGAATTTCGCGGCAGCACGCGTTACGGAGTTCAGGTTCGTCTACAGTAAATTCGACTGCGACGAGTTGTAGGAATCAATTTCTCTGTCGGTGAGGCCGATTTTGGGTCATATCCTTCCGAATAGATCCAAACTCGATCTCTCGAATATCAAGAACGAAATGTGCTGAAGCTGACCGATCAAGTTGAGAGCTCGAGATTCTCGAAACTCGAGCATGTGAGCCAACCTGAGAATTCATTGGGAAAGTGATAGGCTACAACTCATACTATGAGTCTCATAGCGTATTCAGCTTTCGATGCTTAGCGCTGTCTGAGCAGTTATAAAATTTCCATCAGAGGGGACGAGTTTCCCCAAGTTACCTCGTTAGTAACGAGTCGTTGCCTTGAATTTCAACAGTTGATCTTTATTGTAGCGTTAGGATAATAGAATCTCCGCGCAGAGGAGAGATTTGCCTCACTTGCATGGTATTCGAGGAGTAGTCACAGTGATTACGCTGACCGAAATGGGTTGCTTGAAGGAACTTTCCGGTCGACACTCTCTCTCGCGGTGCCCTTTCGTGGACCAGCCGAGCCTAGTCGGAAATACTGCAACTGCTGCAGGTACACAACGGGATTGGCCAGAAGTTCTGAATCTCCTGGGAACTTTCTCGATCATTTGAACGAGTTTTCTCTGCGGAGCGGACTCTCTACACTCACATGCTGTATATCGATCATCCGTTCGTGTATCGACCGAGAAATCTTCATCAGTGGATTTTGGAACACTTGCAAGCAAATTCAGCTCGGATTCCGAGCCTCGGAATTGTGCGACGAATCTGATCAGGTCTTTAAATTGTTTGTCGAACTGAACCACGCCAATCAGAGCGGTGCTTCCAACCTACACGACGCGTGCCATCGTGTCAGAAAGTAGAACAGCTCCTTTTTTCTGGGAGGCAGTTCCTGACCTTGACACTTCCCACTAAACGCACAGACGACTGTATAAGTATAGAAAGATATGACGACTAAGTCAAAGAGGGATTATGAGGGGGTGAGGTGGAAACAAAAAAGGACTTTTGTGGGA
>NW_003199775.1:0-2112 GCF_000006405.1 Perkinsus marinus ATCC 50983 | reverse complement strand
GCCCCTTCAGTCCTGGCTAGGGAGCCCGGCTGGTTCAGCAAAAGCAAATGTCCTCCTCCAGCAGTAATGAACAGCCAGTCTCCGGTTCGCCACGGTTCTCGGCACTCCTTATGGGTTGGCTTCAACCCCTAGTCGCCTCGAGTCACGACGATATCTCAAGATCGCGTGGAAGACACTCGATCTCCCCATCTCGCGCGGTCTTCAGTGGTCTTTCCTCCCAAACGGGTCCCTCGGGGTCAGCTCGTGGAAGTCATGTGACCCTGAGACCGAACCCAGGAGCATCAAGTCAAGACATGCGCAGGGTTGCCTCGACAGGCGCTGACAAGGCTGCGGCTGCTTTCAAGAGAGGTCCCTCCGAAGGCGTATCAGACGCACGAGGTCTCTCCGGCTTTCGGAGACAAGTGCACCGTATGGTCTTGCGACGAGGTTGGCTTAAACGAAGGGCTGAGTATTAGTTTCTTCTCACTAACTTAATCGATGAATCGGCCTTAGAACAGGCGATTGCCGACAGGGACCCTATCACGGCTGACGACTTCGCACTGGCCGTGGACGCGATCCACTCGACTTTGAAGGAAGAGTGTGGCAGTCACTTCGATGCGGAAAAGTTCCTGACTGAGCCTACGGGGCGCGGCCCACAAGAACCCTTGACTGATTACATTGGAAGGTTCGATGACTGGCTACGACGTTGCTCACTCGCAGGGACTCCGCTCACGACGCTCTTATCATCCGCGCCTTTCGCCGTAATTTGAATGATGAGAACTGCCAGGAGGCCTCCTATGAGTATCCCGGAACATGGTCACGCTTTCGAGTCAAGGCTCTCACTCGCGCCGCTAGGGCCGATGCTGACAGGGCGAGTAAGCCTCGCAACCCGCCGAAAGCAATGGTCCCGACTGCAGCCGGTGACGGGGGGCACCCTACGCCAGACCTGCGTCATCAGCAACGCCAACATCCTCCTCAAAAGGCGAGCTTTGCCGGAACTCATTGAGAGGCAAATGTACAAGGGGAGAACGGTGCCCCTTCAGACACCTAGGCCCTACAGAGTGTCACCGATGGTCACCGGCTGAAGCGCGCTGTCGATTTGGCAGCGAATGTAAGTTTCGCCACGAACGTACGGATGACAAAGCCACCTCTAAGGGTGGTGGCCATGGACGTTCCCAAGCCTCTTCCTCATAGTCTCTTCAAGTACTAGCACCCGATGGGGGGCCCGGAAGAGTCCGCTCTATTTTGATCCTCAGAGGTTAAGGAGAATCAGTTACAGATGCTTTGGGTGGTCAAACAGTCGTCCGAGTCCAGTCGTCCGAAGTACAGGTTGACCCCCGAGCTGCATGTCCCGGCGGAGCAGAAGTCTGAGTCGGACAGCCTCAGCAGGCTTGCTTTCTCCTGGGGTATCCCGACAGTATCATCTTTGAAGATCGCGGTGTGGTGCACACCAAAGCGGCTACGGTTTTTGATGGTTAGGCTCCTCTGAACATAATATTACCGTATGTGACGTTGAGAAACAGCTGAGGGTCATTGCAACAGTGCATCCAGCATCGCAAGGCGTCCTGGAGTTCGGCATGGAGCATGGAAGACCATCCAGGCAGCGGCTGCCCGCTCTCCAGTGGGCTTCCCCGACTGCCAATTTTATACTCAGATCCCTCAGTTCATCCCCACCCCCGGATACCTAACAAGTGGGGTGGTAGGGCCAACGTTCGGGACCCGGTAAGGCCCGCTACAGCCCCGATACCGGGAGCGGCGGCAGAACTTCAGGATTTCTCTTTGGCTGACGATGGTCTTCTAATGAAGAGGTCCCAAACTCCGAAGGTGAACGGAGTCTCCACGACTCGTACATGTTATTATGTCCCCACGGATACTTCCGAGGGAGAACAGCACGCACATTCGATCGTCGATGCATACCATCGTAAAACTGGCTGCCTTGATCGTCGTTACATACGATGGTTGGTGTCCAGATGCCTTTATATCCCCCGGCTTCATTCCTTCTTGGAGGCCGTGTGCGGTACCTGTGAAGTGTGTCGTTTGTCATTTAATAGGCGCTTCTATTCCACAACTGACTCAGTCCGCTCTTTCCGCTCTGGCGTGCAGGAGTGTTGGTCTACGGTTTCAGCTGACCTT
>NW_003211018.1:0-1012 GCF_000006405.1 Perkinsus marinus ATCC 50983 | reverse complement strand
TGGGAAGTGCGCACGTGTGTACGTGTTTGGGTAGCGGTTAGGATCCGTCATCATGTCTCGGTGTGTATAATAACTGGCACTAGCCTATAGACTCCGCTTTGCAGCCTTCCGATGTAGTCTAGCTGGTTAGGATTCGTGGCTCTCACCCACGCGACCGGGGTTCGAGTCCCCGCATCGGAAACTATTTTTCCATAGATAATGCATTTTCACTGGCCAGGTAAGCGTTGCAAAGTTTATTTTATTGGCATCATTGGTCTAGTGGTAGAATACAACGTTGCCATCGTTGTGACCCGAGTTCGATTCTCGGATGATGCAGTTTTGCCAATCGGTGTCTTCAATGTTGATCCCCGGACCCCCGTCCAATGTTGAGAGCTACCCGTGATGTTGAACATCTCGGTAGCTGCTCGCCTAGACTGATGCTCTGTGTCTAGGCAACTCTGTCCAGGGGGGGGCGGGGTATATCAGCCCGAATGGCCGGTTATAGGGGGGGGGGGGTTCTTCACTAGCATTCACCATGGATGTAGTTTAGCGACTCAAACTGGTATCTTCTTTGAGGCAGGGTAGCTACGCTGATTTTTAGGGCAATGAGCTAGTCCTGTGAATTGTATGAAATACTCGTCGTCCGCTGATGATCATCCCGGAAAGATGGAGAGTACGCCTCATATGCTATCCAGTACCACTCATCCTTGATTTCTGGGTTTGGACAGGGTTTTTAGAGTCACCAACCCCAGCCCGGCGTGCTACCGTACCGACCCGTGATTTGGTATGTGCAAGCGTGGTTTCTGGTGACACTAAGTTGTCACTACAGAAGATTAAATTATATATACTCTCTTTCACTATCTGGAAGTAGTTCGGGTTTCGGGTTTTCGGGTTTCGGGTTTCGGGTTTCGGGTTTCGGGTTTCGGGTTTCGGGTTTCGGGTTTCGGGTTTCGGGTTTCGGGTTTCGGGTTTTCGGGTTTCGGGTTTCGGGTTTCGGGTTTCGGGTTTCGGGTTTCGGGTTTCGGGTTTCGGG
>NW_003213294.1:0-1231 GCF_000006405.1 Perkinsus marinus ATCC 50983 | reverse complement strand
TAGAAGCGGTCAAAGCGGTCATATATAAACCCTACCAACACATCTGTTGGCAGTGGGAGAGAGGCGGTGGAGTTTTGAGAGAGAGAGAGAGTGATGTGACATAAAATATAGAAATTATACTTCACACCACAGACTGTGGACAGTGAATATCGTGAATTTTTGGCACAGTGTACATCGGCGCATGCTCATTGTGGTAGAAATCTCCATGAAAACTGAACGTGCTAGTGAGAAAAAAGCGTATGACACAATGCTATCGTATGGTAAAAGATTAATAAGTGTTTAGTAGGTATTAAGGGTGTAAAGCTGATCAGATAGAGAAAAGGCATTATTCTTGTTGTGAATAATTTCCTGTAACGTTTTAACACAATGTAGGGTAAATTCAGATTTTCAAGGGAAATCGTGAATAGTCAAGGTGATTTCTCGCTCGCCCGGGCAGTTTATTCTTGCAAATAGTCAAGGCACGGGCCAAAACAGATGATGTCCCTACTAGGGACTCCCTAGTGTCCTAGGTTACTATTAACCACGTTATGGCGTCCGTACCTACGGCAAATGACGTCTCTACCGCGTAATGCGGTCCGCATCGGGCTAGGCCCTAGCCGCTAGGGGTTTACACTGTTATTCCCTTCGGGTTTCTGGTTGCCTTGTTATTCCCTTCGGGTTTCTGGTTTCCTTGTTATCTGGGTTTCCTGGAATAAGACCGTCGGGGTTCGGGTTTACCCGTAATGACAGTTTTTTGAGAACTTGTATGATACAAGTTCTGATACAAGTTGTATCAGAGCTCGCACTTGAGTAAGAGCTCGCGCTTGTATATGGGTTTTGTCTGTGGAATCCACAGTGTGGATTCCCTGAGGACTTCCCTAAGGAGTCCTCGGCCGACAGTTCTTTGTAAGGTCTGTCGGCTGTGTTTTGGTCCCTTTTAAGCGACTTCTTCCTAAATTATAAATTATAAGCGAGGACTTTGATAGAACGTCGTTTGTCGATCTTCCAGAGTTGAACTCTGAGAGTTCTAGATTGAGACTCCCTCCAAGGTTTCTCGAAGGTGCCCTAATCATTAGGGCCTACTGCCATCTCCGTCCGCTTGTGAGAGTCACCCAGCCGATCTCGAGAGGAGCCTCCCTTCATCTCTCCTCCCCCCATCGTTACTCTTTTAGTTCTCAGCCACAGGTCCATACCCCTAGAAGAAAGACGTATTATCAGAATGGAGCGCCTCTTAAGAATTCATTTGCCTCCT
>NW_003206356.1:0-1674 GCF_000006405.1 Perkinsus marinus ATCC 50983 | reverse complement strand
AGAAACAGTCGACCACAGGTACACGAAAGGACATAGTAATTCAACGTATTAAATAAAACCATAATACAATGTAATGAAGGCCGTGATCCCCGAGACCAGGCGACAGACATAATCGATCAGATGGGCGTAGCGAGATTGCATCCGACCGTCGCTTAATCACACAGACCACGACCGGAAAGGCTATAAGGCCGATTTTTCCCTTTTGATAAGCAACATATCGTCATCCCGTCGTTTCCTTTCCTCAACCGAAGTTTCCTCTAAACTTTCCTTCACAGCTTCTTCGATCATTCGATCTTCCTCGAAACACGAGAATGGTATCGCTGAAATTAAACTTTCATATCCAACCCGACGACCCACCTCCTACCAGCGTCGATCAATCGGTCATTTCCAAACTTAATGTGATCTCGACGAGGAGGCGCCGGGATCGGTATCAAATCCCGAACCTAAAAAATATCTTATCGAAATCGATCCATCAAAATATCTCATTCACTACCTCGTTGCGTGTCGACTCCTCATCAGCGGCGTTCGCCCTCTCCTCACTACACGGTGAGAGGCTTTCCAAATCTAAGATTCATCATCCAAAATCTTCGCTGTGCGTAACACATCTTACCCAATATCGCATCAACTGTCGCCTCACATCCCAGAGTATTGATGAAAAATATCGCAATCGAATGCATCAAGAATTTCGGCCTAGTCGAGTTGTGGTTGCCGTCCACTTTAACCTTACAAAAATTATCATCCCTAAGGGGGATCGATCAACCCTGGTATTACCAGATTTTTATCACCAGCATATTTTTCAAAGAGGGTATCAGTATTACGTGGGTTGACGAAAGTATCGTTTCGAGCCGCCGTAAACAAAGCCGGAATATACGTTCGATCGACCTGGCACGAGAAATGGTCTCTTTTCAGACCTATTTTGTATCTTGCACGCTCAACCTCAAGATACTCACATGCGCAATAGGCTGCAAGTCGAATATGTCGAAATGGGCCTTGCTTCTAACAGACAACCTCAACATTCCCAACACAACACTGAGCATTATGCCCGGCAGTCTCAACCCGAGTTCTTCAGCTAAATCACTCGCCAGTGTTCGGATGTCCGCGAACGCCGAGTCTATCTGAAATCAACAAGGAAACATATTTTCCGAACACCCTTGTGTGTTTGCATATTCCCACTCTACCTACATATATGGAGTGTAGTACGTATATCTAAAAGTCCATCACTTGGGGAACCGTCATCTATTACTAGAGCTCTTCACCGTTGGAATATTTGTCCGCTATTCTCAGCTGAGCTCAGGAGTTTCCTCGCTAGTTATAGAAGTTCACATACGAATTGTGTACAGAAACCAACCAAAATTCCCCCAAATTTCCCCCAGTTTTCATACCGTCACCAACACATGTAGTTGACCATGTGCATATATCCTCACCCCGCGTTATTATTACCACCATCCCAGCTATACTAGGGTCTCTGTCACCATGCAGCAGGGCAGTCACCGCTCCCATGCTGCGACCCCAAAGGCCAATCCTGCCTAATACACTCAGCATCCACATACGACCAATACCGCCAGCACCACCTCACTCACTCACGCGCTCAGATCCTCGTAAATACTCCAATACGGTCGCTAAGTCCTCCTTCTCGTAATATCTAAAGACGCTCTCTAGTGGAGCTATCTATGG
>NW_003210772.1:0-1166 GCF_000006405.1 Perkinsus marinus ATCC 50983 | reverse complement strand
CCCCAGGTTATTGAAGTGTCCTCCAACTTTGGACAGGGGAACCAGGGAATCCTCGGCTGACGCCGTCGGGCGTACGGATTTCAGTGCTGGCACGCGCGGGGGACTAGCTCAAATGGTAGAGCGCTCGCTTAGCAAGCGAGAGGCACCGGGATCGATGCCCGGGTTCTCCAATTATTCTGCCATTATTTGAACGCTTTGCTGGAATCCGATTCACTCTTTGTGGGATGCAGGCGGGGTGCAAGTGCATCCGAAGCCCAAAGTGTGCGGAATCAGGTACAATGATGAATCTTGTTCCTTTGGATTCATTTGTCCCCACATAATTAATTGATGACACGCGTACGTGGAGTAAGATTGACTTTGGTGGCGTGGCTCATCAAGCACCGTGGCAGCTGGTGACACGTCGTTAAATCATAGTATCATATTTAATAGATGTAATCTAGCTCGGAAGCTCTGTCACCAATCACCATGACACTTCGATGCGAAGAATTTCAGCATGAGTCTAGCATCTCTGACTTGAAAACATCGATTCAAGCGGTGACACACAACCTCAGTCTATCTGGCTGCCTTCACCGCGTGTTTTTTCGGGAAAGGCCGCAAATAATACCACAAAAAAAATCAGGAAAATCTCGAAGTAAGGAATTGAGTAGCATCTTGTGTTTGATATCTTTCGTTTTTCGTGCGGCTTTGGCGCAGTAGGTAGCGCGTAGGTCTCATAATCCTAAGGTCGCGAGTTCGATCCTCGTAGGCCGCATTATTAGTTCGTGAATGCGATTTTCTGTTGAACAATGCGTCCTAGAGGATCCGGGGAAGTCTCTTCGTTACCACGAGAAGAATATACATGGAGCCTTGACTAGGCGGAGCTCTATTTCAATGGCTTTAGCCCAGATAGCTCAGTTGGGAGAGCGCCAGACTGAAGATCTGGAGGTCCTCAGTTCGATCCTGGGTCTGGGCATTATTGATTTCAAACTCAAAATCTCGTTCAGCAGTAACCCGAACGAGCGATGCTCGGTCCCGATTGTTCGAGAGACGGAGTGATTCTCGCGAACCCCGTTTAGTGTACGCCTCACTAGTAAAAAACATATCTATCACGACAAGTAAAAGATGGTCAATCTGTGCATCACCGTAGTGCTTTAACTAACTGAAGCCGCTCAACTACGTACATTTGG
>NW_003206481.1:0-1061 GCF_000006405.1 Perkinsus marinus ATCC 50983 | reverse complement strand
CGATATACCTCTTTTTTAAAAATTCACCGCGTCACCCATCACCACCCCAAATCTGCGCAACGAAAAAGGTCAATTTTAAGTAAAATTCACTTAAATTTCACTTAAATTCACTTAAATGGAATGCGCAGATTTAGACCATTTTGGTGACATCTCCAAATGACCTACCACATATGGTCCACTGTAACACCCCATCCTCAGAAGCATACCCATATGGTTGAAATCGAGCCACATGGCCTACATCAACTTTTATACCCACCTGCAAGTCAATTTCGCCCATGTGCGAAATTGATGTGCAGCTTTCGCGAGCATCTTTGACCAAACGTGCACATCGATTTCGCGCATCCCCCTCCACCCCTTGGACAATGTTATAAACTATGTTCACTCGTCTCTCTATTGAACTACTGGGCTGTGATGTGGGCTAGCATTGGGTGCTTCACAATACAAGTGAAAAGTGGAACAATGTCCAAGGAGGTGGGGAGGGGGGAACTAGCAAAATGTGCGACTTTTGCAAAAAGCCAGCAGCACCCTAAGGACTTCCCGGGCGGTCCCCCACCCCAGTACTATCCGGGCCTTGCGCCGCTTAACTTCGGAGTTCGGATGGGATCCGGTGTATTCGACGCAGTATGGCCGCTGGCGATCATAAAGTCGACCAAAAAGCCAAGTTACCCCCAACCGCGCACACCCAAATTTGGACAAGTCGAGGATTTTCAACCCATAAGGTGTAATCCTCCATCCAACTTCAAACCCTCACCAGGACACTATACCGCGATCCAGCTCTACCGTGCCCCACACCAGAGCTCTCAGAAGCTCTTGAGTGTGGAGTAATCCGCCTTTTTAAATCGAGTCCGTAGATGGAAATAGAATAGGAGGAGACAAATCGGCGCAACACGGGATGAATCTCAGTGGATCGTAAGACTAAGCCTACTCTCAACACTTACAATACCCGGATGCAATTAAGTCGTCTTCAAAGGATTTATCGAGCCCAATACTTTGCATTGCTATGATCACCATACACTCTGACCACAGTCATGCAGCCAGAAGTATAGCAGCTTGAATTTTGG
>NW_003206783.1:0-1112 GCF_000006405.1 Perkinsus marinus ATCC 50983 | reverse complement strand
GGGAGTTCTGCAAACCTTATCACTTAGAGAAGGGAGAAGTCGTAACAGGTTTCCGTAGGTGACCTGCGGAAGGATCATTCACACCGATTCATTATCTGAGAAACCAGCGGTCTCGCTCTCTCTTGCTCTTTTGTTAGAGAGTTGCGAGATGGGATCCCCGCTTTGTTTGGATCCCCCCACCTTAACTTGTTAAGGTGATTAATTCCTATGAACCATTGTACTAGTCATAGTATCCAAATCCAATTTTGGATTTTGGTATTTCAAAACGAAATTCCAAACTCTCAACGATGGATGCCTCGGCTCGAGAATCGATGAAGGACGCAGCGAAGTGCGATAAGCACTGCGATTTGCAGAATTCCGTGAACCAGTAGAAATCTCAACGCATACTGCACAAAGGGGATCTTTCCTCTTTGTACATACATATCAGTGTCGCTCTTCTTCCCGATACAAACATTTTGTTGTTAACGCAACTCAATGCTTTGTATCCCGCTTGAACTAACTCTTCGGAGGTGGTTCGTTATGTGCGCTTGTGAAGGCAGGCGTATTAATTTGCAAGGCTATAATCTCGTATTGTAGCCCCTCCGAAAGGAGGCTTGCGCCTGTGAGTATCTCTAGAGGTACTCGCAAACTCGACTGTGTTGTGGTGATATCACGTGTTCCTTGATCACGCGATTCTTCTCTTCAACGCATTACGTCAAATCTATTGATAAATGCAGAGAAGTGTTTGAATCACGCGTTCAGTCTGGTCGCGAGATTATTATATATCATAACACGCTTGTCGGTTTGCACCATGGCAATATGTCATCATTAGAAGGCCTGATGTGTGTGAGATTACCCGCTGAATTTAAGCATATAAGTAAGCGGAGGAAAAGAAACTAACTAGGATTCCCTTAGTAATGGCGAATGAACAGGGATCAGCTCAGTGCCAAATCGGAATCACTTGTGGTTCTGAAATGTGGCTTGAAGGCAGTACCAGTGGCATCGCGGACGAAAGTCTCTTGGAAAAGAGCGTCATAGAGGGTGAGAATCCCGTGAGTCGTTCGCCGTTTGTCACGTACGGTCTGCGTTCTAACGAGTCGCGTTCCTTGGGATTGGAGCGTAAACGGGTGGTA
>NW_003210990.1:0-1189 GCF_000006405.1 Perkinsus marinus ATCC 50983 | reverse complement strand
AGAAGGTATAGAGCTAGTTGTGAGCAGATCATTTCGCAGTGCCAAGGCATATCTACGATATTGAGGAAAACGGCAGAGTCGATCGAACATCTGGCAGAGTTGAAGGAATACGCCGAAACCCAGTTGCCAAGTTTAATGGTGAAGATGAGTACTGATATTGAAGCCGCGTTGAGGATCCATGAGGCCTTAGAGAAGTTTAACGTAAAGCTAACCCCGGATGATGTGAGGCAACGATGGCGTATTTTCCAAGTGCCGAAGGATATTGATACGGAGCTCGAACAAGCTAGGGAGAATTGGGCTCTCACTGAGAAGGGGTTTTCTAAGGATATGGCAGATGAGATGGAACTTTTCTTGGAGACTCTGGACGATATAGAAGGCACTATCCTCACCTTTTATCGGTTCAATGACCTCAGCAAGTGTCATGAAATATACGCTAACGCTCAGTCTGTTAACGAGCGGCTGAGGGACGCAAGTACGGCAGCGAAGCAGTTCAATGCGAGGGAGGTGCTACTGGGGGTTGAGGAGGTTACTGATTACAGTAGGGTCGGGACTTTGGCCAAGGAATGGGAGCCTTATAATAACTTTTGGAAAATTGCTCATGATTGGGTACTCGATGAGCCCAAGTGGCGCCATGGTCGCTTTGATAGTATTGATGCTGGAGATATGGACAACAAAGTCGGGTCGGGAGGAAAACAGTTGCATAAGATCCTCCGACAGCTGAGCTCTACTCCGGAGAACGCTACGTTGATTGAGGTGGCAGGCGAGGTGAAGAAGCAGTTGGAAGATTTCGAACCGTACGTCCCTATAGTGATGGCCTTGAGGAACCCCGGCATGAGGGAGAGGCATTGGGAGGCTGTAGGGCAGTTGTTGGCCCGGGAGGACGAGGAACCGGTTAAGGTTGGTCCGAGCTATGCTGATGATAATATGGATGGGAGCACGAACTTCAATCTGGAGGCACTACTGGGCATGGGCATCCTCAAAGTGACGGATAAGGTAGCGGAGGTTGGCGAGAGAAGTGCTAAGGAGTTCAGTATTGAGAAACAGCTGAGAGGCATGCAGGAGGCTTGGCAAACGGTCGAGTTCGACTGTAGAGAGACTTATCGTAATACTGGTACTTACATATTGAAGGGCTCTGAGGAAGCGTCGATGCTACTGGATGAGCATATAGTGCTCACTCAAGCAATGCAGT
>NW_003209163.1:0-1225 GCF_000006405.1 Perkinsus marinus ATCC 50983 | reverse complement strand
TGTGGTGGCCGGGGCGGCTGTAGTAGACGGGGCCGCTGTAGTAGACGGGGCAGTTGTGGTGGCCGGGGCAGCTGTGGTGGCCGGAGCGGCTGTAGTAGACGGGGCCGCTGTAGTAGCCGGGGCGGCTGTAGTGGACGGGGCGGCTGTTGTAGCCGGGGCGGCTGTAGTAGACGGGGTAGTTGTGGTGGCCGGAGCGGCTGTAGTGGACGGGGCGGTTGTTGTAACCGGGGCGGCTGTAGTAGACGGGGTAGTTGTGGTGGCCGGAGCGGCTGTAGTGGACGGGGCGGTTGTTGTAACCGGGGCGGCTGTAGTAGACGGGGTAGTTGTGGTGGCCGGAGCGGCTGTAGTGGACGGGGCGGTTGTTGTAACCGGGGCGGCTGTAGTAGACGGGGTAATTGTGGTGGCCGGGGCGGCTGTAGTAGACGGGGCCGCTGTAGTAGACGGGGCAGTTGTGGTGGCCGGGGCAGCTGTGGTGGCCGGAGCGGCTGTAGTAGACGGGGCCGCTGTAGTAGCCGGGGCGGCTGTAGTGGACGGGGCGGCTGTTGTAGCCGGGGCGGCTGTAGTAGACGGGGTAGTTGTGGTGGCCGGAGCGGCTGTGGTGGCCGGGGCAGCTGTGGTGGCCGGAGCGGCTGTAGTAGACGGGGCGGTTGTTGTAACCGGGGCGGCTGTAGTAGACGGGGTAGTTGTGGTGGCCGGAGCGGCTGTAGTGGACGGGGCGGTTGTTGTAACCGGGGCGGCTGTAGTAGACGGGGTAGTTGTGGTGGCCGGAGCGGCTGTAGTGGACGGGGCGGTTGTTGTAACCGGGGCGGCTGTAGTAGACGGGGTAGTTGTGGTGGCCGGAGCGGCTGTAGTGGACGGGGCGGTTGTTGTAACCGGGGCGGCTGTAGTAGACGGGGTAGTTGTGGTGGCCGGAGCGGCTGTAGTGGACGGGGCGGTTGTTGTAACCGGGGCGGCTGTAGTAGACGGGGTAGTTGTGGTGGCCGGAGCGGCTGTAGTGGACGGGGCGGTTGTTGTAACCGGGGCGGCTGTAGTGGACGGGGCAGTTGTGGTGGCCGGGGCAGCTGTGGTGGCCGGAGCGGCTGTAGTAGACGGGGCCGCTGTAGTAGCCGGGGCGGCTGTAGTAGACGGGGTAGTTGTGGTGGCCGGAGCGGCTGTAGTAGACGGTGCGGTTGTTGTAGCTGGGGCGGCTGTAGTGGACGGGGCGGTTGTTGTAACCGGGGCGGCT
>NW_003216625.1:0-1134 GCF_000006405.1 Perkinsus marinus ATCC 50983 | reverse complement strand
GCGTAAAACGCGGTGATATGCAGTGGTCGTAAAATATATTTTTCACTACTGTTTCTCATATCACTAGGGTGAAACTCCACTAGGCCCTCGAAAGATGATTTCAACCCGTAGTCTTCGATGAAAAATCCACAAAAAAACATTTTATTCCACAAAATTTCCCAAACACTGATCGCTAGAGCTACCAAATTTCCGCCCTGTGAATACTATTTGATAACCACTACACGGGCAACTGTGTGCGCTGACCACAGCAATGAGGAACTGCTGAGGAAAGTCCAGCGAACTCTCCTTCGTTATCGTACATTCTTACCCTACTTCGCGTGAAAATTTCCAGACTTCACAATGAAAAGCCAACATATATCCAAACACTGCCCATGATAACAAACCTAGTCAAGAGTACCTTGTTAGCCTCCAACTGCTGTAGCCTCTCCTGCATCACCTTCATCTTCTCTTGGAACTCCTTCTCTCGAGCTTCCATCACAGCCTGCATCGCTGCAAGCGCCGCCTCTCTACGTTCAACCTACACAACAACAACACCATCCTTCCAACACTCCACAGAGTAGGTCCCAGGTTCGATCCCGGCACCTTGCACTACTTCCTGTTCCTTCCCCGACTCCGCCTCCTTAACCGCCTGCGCCTCCCGCTCTTCATTCTCCTTCCTCAACCGCTCAGCCTCCAACTGTGATTGCCTAGCCGCCTACACATAAACACACAATTCGATATAACACATGGATCCCAAAATCTTGCACCTCTTGAGCTTCCTTAAGTTTCCTCAACTCTTCTTCACGCTCTTTCCTTAACGCTCCCTCCCTCTCCTTTTCCTCTTCCTCCCTCTTTCGTTGCATTTCCTCCTTTTCCTTCCTCACCGCCTCCTCGACCGCTTGCCTCCGACGGTCCTCTTCAGCCTTCCGAGCCGCTTCAACCTGCCTCTGCCTTGCCTCTTCCTCCTCACGCCTCTTCGATTCATCCTGGCGCTTCTGAGCTTCTTCCCTTCGTCTCCTCCACTGCTCCTCCCTCTCCACCCGAGCTTTCTCTTCCTCCTGTTGCCGACGTAACTCAGCCTCCTCCTCCTCAACTCGTTTGCGCTCATCCTCTTCCATTTTCTTCTTCTTCTCAGCCTCTTCCCTCTGAGCCGCC